>NC_143171.1:9878448-10186293 GCF_047325235.1 Durio zibethinus
AAATAGCCTCCAGATTTCTTAAAACGATTGCTTGATCATAATGGAGGTCAACATGCTACAAAATTTAAAGATAACATTCGAGCATATAACTCCATGTTTGTATTCACTTCTATTGGTGGGGTCATAGATAAAAAAATTAATGATGGTGGTGGTCCATATGTTTTTAGAATTAATGGACAAAACCATTACAAAATAGGCTCTTTATTGCCAACCAATGGTGCCAGGCCAAAATTTGCATAGTTGTATATATGTTACACAAAATAAGGTTACCAATAGGTTGGGGACCATGAAATCCAATAAATCTAGCAATAGTTTGGATACTGAAATTGTTTGTGCCTTGTTGGCAATGCTTGATGAGCACAACCAACTAGCAAAGGTATTTAGAATGGCAAGAGATAGGTTTCGAGAGTTAGATTATATGCCTATAAGTATCAAGCTGATTGGTACACGCAAAAAAGATGATTGACAGTATAATTTACCAACTGCATCAGAACTTGCTGCTCTAATTGTTGAAAATGGTGATGAATCAACAAGTAAAAGAAATGTGGTTATACAAGAATGTAGAGGTGGCTTACGATGTATTAGTGAACTACATCTAAGTTTTATGACAATGCAATACCCATTATTATTTCCATACGGAGAGGATGTGTATCACACTTACATAATGCATAGAGAAATAGAAAGTCAAAATTCAAAAAGAAAGAAACTTACCCAATGATAATACCATGCTTTTCGACTATAATTTTGAGAAAATGAAGGGCATACTCTAATTGGTAGTAGTCATTTAACCCAGCATTTGGTTGATTGTTTCACGAGCATGCAAGCAGAAAGATTTAGTTGGGTAATGAGAAATCAATCAAAGTTGTGATGTGACATCCTACATGGATTAAAAAATACAATATTGAGAGGAGACACGAGACCTTCTTCTGTTAGGAAAAGGATCATTTTGCCATCATCTGTCATTGAAAGTCTAAGGTATATGGTGCAAAATTATCAAGATTCAATGACAATATGTAGATAGGCAGGTCCTCCTAATTTATTCTTAACTTTCACATGTAACCCTAAACGGCTTGAGATTAAAGAATCTTGAAGTTAATTCCTGGACAAAAGCTTAAAAATAGGCCTGATGTGGTCACTAGAGTGTTTAAGATTAAGTTGGACAAGTTAATTAAAGACTTGACAAAAGGAAAACATTTTGGATGAGTTAGAGCAAGTTAGCAACATTTATCTTTAAACTAATTTATTTACTCAATTTTTTTAAATAACAATGACTAAAATTTACAAATATCTTGGTGCAATAATATACACCATTGAATTTAAAAACAGAGGTCTACTATATGTTTACATTACACTATTTCTCATTTCGGATGATAAGTTAACAGATGTATCCTTAGTAGATCATTTGATATCTGCAGAGCTTTCCAATAAGCAAGTAGATCATATTACTTACAATGTAATTGTTCAATTCATAATGCATGGTCCATGTGAAAATGCAAACACAACATCTCCATGCATGATACATGAAACGTGTTCTAAGTATTATCCAAAATAATTTTAGTCTCAGAAAACTATTAGTGAATATGGATTTCCTGTCTATAAACGAAAGAATGATAACAAGACTACAACTATAAGTGCTATTGAATTGGATAATATATGCGTTGTTTCTCATAATGTCGATTTGGTTATAAAATACGATTCTCACGTTAATGTTGAGTTATGTAACAAGTCTAGATGTATCAAATATTTGTTTAAGTACATGTGCAAGGGAGAAGATAAAATGACATGTTTGATTCAAAAGAATGCATCAATCGATAAGAAAATTGGTAAAGAAATTATCATTGAAGTTGATGAAATCAAAAGATACTTAGATTGTCGTTATGTATCAGCTTTTGAAGCATGTTGGAGAATATTTCAATTTGATATACAACATCATGAGCCAGCTGTAGAATGATTAACATTCCATCTACCACATGAACAAAATATCATTTTTCGTGATGATAAAGATTTGCATGATGTTTTAAGCAGGCTAAATGTAAATAATACAAAGTTCACGGAATGGATGCGAACAAATGAGTTGCATCAGGATGCAAGGAATTTAACCTATGTTGATTTCCTAACAAAATGGGTTTGGTGTAAAAGTAAGAAGAAATGGAAACCTAGAAAGAGAGAAAAGTCTATCGACAGATTTTTTTTTGCTCATCCATCTTCTGGGGAAAGATATTTTTTAAGAATACTTCTCAATATCGTAAAAGGTGCTAAATCTTTTGAAGATTTAAGAATAGTTGATAAGATTATTTATCCAACTTATAAAGATGCCTGTAAAGCATTAGGATTGCTTGAAGGTGATTATGGGTGGCATGAAATATTACATGAAGCATCTTTATGGGCTACCGGACATCAACTACGTGATCTATTTGTTACCATTCCTTTGTTTTGTAAAGTTATAGAATCGAATGAGTTATGAAACAAGAATTGAGAGATGCTCTTTGAGGATATTTTATATCAACAAAAATGGCATATAGATGACTAGACCTAAATTTGACTCCTGAACAATTACAGAACTATACTTTGTTTGAGATTGAGAAGATAATGAAACAAACTAGAAGATCATTAAAGGAGTTTAAGACTATTCCTTACCCTAATTTTTGTTAGTCATTTATGAACGTAATTTTTTAGTTTTGGAAAAAATTAGTTATGATAGAGATGCATTATTACGGGATCATAATAACTTATATGATAGACTCAACAGTGAACAAAAAGCTGTATATGATGCTATTATCTGTTCTGTGGACAATGATAATGGTAATTTTTTTTTGTATATGGAAATGAAGGTACTAGAAAGATATTTATGGAGAAAAATTATTTTTAAAATTCGATCTCAAGATAATATTGTTATTGCAGTTGCATCTTCATGTATTATTACTTTATTGTTGCCTGAGGGGAGAACAACACATTCTAAATTTAAAATTCCTATAAAGTTAGATAAAAACTCATGTTGTGATATCAAGCAAGGTAGTCCACTTGCTGAATTACTTTGTAAGGCAACTTTGATGATATGAGATGAAGCTTCAATGACATACAAACATGCATTTGAAGCTGTTGATCATATGTTACGAGATATTATGCATTCCAAAGATCCTAATTCTAAACAAAAGATTTTCGAAGGAAAAACTGTGATATTAGGAGTTGATTTTAGGCAAATATTGCCAGTGGTTCCTCGAGGTAGCAGAAGTGAGATTGTAGCTGCTACAATTTCTAGATCTAAAATTTAGGAACATTGTTAAATATTTACTCTTTTTATTAATATGAGATTGAGAAATCAATCATGCAGCTCAATACTAGACTTTAGCCAATGGTTATTAAACTTGGGTGATGGCAAGTTACCTTTAGTTGAACCAAGTGAAAGTGCAGATTCAACATGGATTAATATTTTGGATGAGTTTTTAATTTCATATGGGAATAATTCAGTAAGGCAAATTGTTGATTGTACATATCCTAATTTGAAAAATACATTCAATAATCCGTCTTAATTAAAGTATTGAGCTATATTAGCACCAATGAATGAAGTAATTGATCAAGTCAATACTTACATACTTTCAAAGCTTCTTAGTGAAGTAAAAAAATATCTAAGTGCTGATAGGATTTCACCTACCTCGGCTATTGTTGAAGAACAATCTATTTTATATCCTCTAGAATTCTTGAATTCACTTAAGTTTTCAGGGCTACCTAATCATGAAATTGATTTGAAAGTTAGGGTTCCTATTATTCTTTTGTGCAACATAAATCAAAGTGTTGGTCTTTGCAATGGTACTAGATTGGTTGTTACAAAATTGGGCTCTAAGTTAATTGAAGTTGAGACAATAATTGGGACTAATGTGGGGAGTCGATTGTTCATCCCCTGAGTGGAAATGTCCCCTTCAGAATAAAAATGGTCATTCACTCTAACACAAAGATAGTTCCCAATCAAAAGTTTATTTTGTAATGACCATAAACAAGAGTCAAGGACAAACATTTAAAAATGTCGACGTGTATTTGCCAAAATCGAATTTCACTCATGGCCAATTATATGTAGCTGCTTCCAGAGTAACATCACCAGAAGGATTAATTTTTAATTGAAAACAATGATCATGATATTCATTCGTGCACAAATAATGTTGTCTACACTGACGTGTTTGATGATTTTTTCCAAAGGTGACACACTTGATTTAATATTTAATTGTTTAATGTATGCATATATTTACAAATTTTGTGCATTTCTATTCTAATTGTATTTAATATTTAATTTATTCAAAATTTTCATTCTTTTCTTATAGGGCATAATGCAAGGTTACCAATACTTACGACAGATTTCAACAATTGGAGATCAATGGAATGTTAAAGTAAGAATCACTAGAATGTGGGATGATGTGACTTTTAATAAAAATGGAGAAGTTATAGGTTTGGGAATGATTCTGTTGGATGAAAATGTGAGAGCTTTATTTACATTAATTTTTACATAATAGACTATTCATTTTATATATCTTTAAAAAATTATTTAATGAATGTTTTCTTTTTTTTTTTTACAGGATGATCACATTCATGCAATGGCATTCAAAAATTTGGTAGACAAGTATCGTACACTACTGATGAAAGGAAATGTTTACATGATTCAAATTTTCAAAGTTTGCAATGTGTTTGGCTTCTATCGAACTATGAAAAATGATTTGATAGTCTACTTCAAACCCAATACATTTGTCAAGATTGTTAATGGTTTGAATAGTTCACTTAAGTTGCATAAATTTGAGTTTTTGGAGTTTGATGCTATTCAATCACGTTATCATGATAAAACATATTTGATAGGTCCATTGACTTCAACTTTATATAATTCTTTTTAATTTTTAATTTTATATTAATTTGACTAATTATGTTTTGAAACTATTCGATTCTTAAAGATGTAATTGGAAAATTGAGCAAGATAAGTTCAATAGTGAATCAAGATGTTTGAGGTGAAAAAGTAAATAAAAGGGTATTAGAAATAAAAAATGCAAGGTATGCATTGAGAAATACTTAATTAGATAATGCATATTTCAAATTAATTGTTTAACTAACTATTTTGATTTTTTTCTTGTAGTGGGAACTCAATGGAAATTACTTTTTGGGGTGGAGTTGCATATCAACTTAACGACAGTATTTTAGCAAGCAATAATGAAACTATCATATTGGTTGTGACATCCACTGTTGTCAAACAATTTAGAGGTAAGTAAAAAAAAACTATATTTTAATTAATTTAGTTTTAATCCCAATTATTTAAACAATGTTTCTTATATTGAATATTTAATTTAGGTAAATACAATTTATCATCTACATTAGCAACAAAGGTATACAAGAACTTGGATATACCTGAAGCTATGATAATTCTAAATAGGTACTTACATATTTATCAGTAGTAGATATAAAGTTACTTAAAAAAAATATTGAAGCATAAAAAGGATATAATGCATTTTACAAAATGTATATTTATAATTTTCGATGCAAATACAGTTAAATTGTTGGTGATTTTCAAGTCCAACAATATCTGACACCAACAAAAGAAGTTGTATCTTCCAAAGAAATGTTATTTGCAAATAGGAGATCGATAGCTGATATTTATCATATCATGAATAACAATTCATACAAGGTAAGAATTATAGACTTTATTTAAATATATTTCAATTTAAATATATATTGTATTATAATTAAGAAAAATACTTGTTATTTTTACTACCAACAAGAGAAAAAGTTTACTTGTTGAGGTACTATAATGCAAATCGACACGAGATATGGATGGTATTATTTGTCATGTGCAGTGCATAGAAAAAAGGTGTTAGAAGTTGACAGAGGTTATGCTTGGAAGGATTACGTACATCAAACCCAACTTCCAGTTGTAAGGTATCATTAAATTCCATCATCATTTTATGTGAATTTAAGTAAAATTTATTGAGAAATTTTAAAATAAGTAACTTTTAAAACATAATCGTTTGGGTATTTACTTCTTTTTTTTCATTTTTTTTTTCAATTGAAAGTAAGTTTAATTATTATTAATATTTCATAATAGTTACAAGTTAATTGTTAATGTATCAGACGAGCTTGGTAATGCACTGTTTATCCTTTTTTATGGGAAAGCTAATCGAATTTTAAAGATACAGTTGAACAATTATTTCAAATGAAAAATGAGATTATATCATTTTCAAAATAATTTTTTAAATTTGTATGAATATCAATGTTATTTAATTAAATTTATATAAAACTCATTCACAGAAAGATAGAGATGCCAAAGTGGAAAAAATATTGGAAGAGTTTATAGGCCGTTCATATATTTTGAAATAGAACTCAATGATTACAACCTTTTTCATGAAAGTTCAAGATTGACTGTTACACATGTTCATGAAATACTTTATGCAGAGGAAAGTTGGTATTTACTTGAAAAAATACAAAAGGTAAGTAGTTTAATACATTTCATTAAAACTTTTTGCCAATAATTTTCTTAAATAATTGTTTATAATTTAATACTATTATTTAAAATTATTTCATTTTAATTTTTACAGGAACATAATTCCGTATCAGATGTCAGCCTCAAAATAATTGAAAGGGACAAAGATTTCGAAAGCCACATAGATGCTAAAAATTATGATATTACTAAAACTCCTAAAAAAAAAAAATGTACACGGAAGTAAGTTATCATGTATATTATTTACATATTTAAAATCATTATTTCTCCAAAATAAATAAAACTTATCTTAAAATTACATAAATTTGTAGGTGTACAAAAATGATAAAAGAAGCTGGAAATCATGCAAATTGAATAAAGTTCATTTGAAGTGAAAAGACTTTTAGTTTCTATTTTAATATTTTGTTGGCATAATTAATAATATTTTTTACAATATCTTTTGGATATTTTTTCTTCCTCCAATATTATTTATCATATATTTTAAATTTTATTAATTTGTTAATTAAAATTTTTATTTTTATTATGATTTGATATTTTAATTATAATATTTATATTTTATATATATTTTGAACATGTTAATAATTTCATAATAGTAATTTTTATTTTTATTTAAATTTAAATAAAGTAAAAATAATCCGTGCATCGCACAGGTAGTAAGCTAGTTTATATATAATTATATATAAAAATGGATGAACTTATATTACTTTAAAATTTTTTAATTTTATATTTTTAATTATTAATTTTAATAAATTTAATAAATGAGATTAAACTATTTTTTAAATTAACATACAAAAGAAACATTAATTTAAGATACAAAAATATTATAAAATTTGAAAGATAAATTTTAAATAATTTATTTTTTAAAAAATAATTACATAAATTAATTAAATTACACTCAAATTCATATCATTTATAATTAAATTGATAAGGTATTTAAACATCTTCAAAAAGGGACAATTGGAAATATTTTGGGTCCAATAAAATTGTAATTTGACTACAATTTCTTAGCTTGCTTTTTGGATTGTAGAAAATTGATAATGAATCTGCATTTAAAATTGGTCTTAAATAGAAGAATAATTTGTTAAACTCTCTACTAAACCCACTAGTATAAAATTAAAAAGAAATCAAACAACAAATTCATAACAAAGTTCTTTGCTTTATGTGCAAGTAGGCTCAAATGTCAGCCTTAAAAAAAAAACCAATGTTCGGTCATTTTCTTGTCTTTCTTTCTTTATTTGGGATTCATTTATACTGTTATTGTTAGTGAGATTAATTTTGTTGAAATTAAAAAAAATGATGAAAGTAAGATTTATTATTATAACAATAAAATTAAAATTAATAGAAAAATATATATTTAGATGTAAAAGTAATAGTGACGATAAGATAAATTATAATAAGAAAAAAATAACAATTAAGGACATTGATTAAAAATGGACATGACAGTCTAAAATATGACACAATGACATGATATGAAAATAAGACACGAAAGTGATATAGTTTAAAATTTTAGCAATAATTATATATAAGTATGATAAAATTAAAAAATATATTTCACATTTTTGTGTTGACATAAATTATTATACGTAATTTTAGAATAAAATATGATGTAAATACACAAATTTTAATATTTTACATGATATGAATATACGAATTATTAGGTCTAACTAAAAATTATATGTAATAAATTTTTTAAATAATTTAATATTTATAAAATTAATAAATTATTAAAAATTATTAAATTATTTTTAAATTAAATAATAATTTTGTTAATAAATAATTAAATTAAATTTTATTTATTAGTTTATTATATAAATAATAAAATTTATTTATAATTAATTTATTATGAAATAATAAAATTTATTTTATATTACATTAACAAATTTAGTTTATAAATTTAAAAAAAAAAAAAAAAAGAAAGTTGAAAGATATTTACTTGAAAGAGATAAATGGAAAACAAAGTGAAGAAGCTGTCATGATAATGGATTGGAGTTTTATATTTCAGTGAATCATCAGCAAAAATCTTACTACATCACACTATAGTTTGGATCTCATAATTGCTATTGACATAATTTTCTATAACAATTGGATCACACTAGAGGCTACGGTGAATTTCAAACCTAGTTTTAATGTATATGATGTCAAAAATTAATGTTTAAGATGTAAAGATTAACTGCAAATAGAAAAACTCACAAAGAAAACAACTTACAAGAATTTAAATAATGACAGAATATAATTATTGGATTAAAAAAGATAAAAGTTCACCATCAAGACTAGAAACTAAGGTATATAGAAACACCAACCTAAGAATTCCAATCAAGGATACAAAATTATACAAGTTCATCACTCTAGAAAATCTGTCTAAGAGACACAAAACTTGAAAAATAATATAAAAGATTGCTTAAGGATAAAGAAAACTCTGTTCTCCCTTCTACCAAAGAATAATAAAAAAATATAGGCTAGGAACATCCTTTCAAGTATGAAAACTTTTAGATTGCATTGCTAGAATCATGCCTAGAATCAAAGGATTTGCACGTGAACTTATTTACTCTTGTAGATTACATAATAATGAATCTAACCATAATCCCATCCATATTCATACTCTACTTTTCTAGCTAGTGTGAATACAATCTTCCTATTCTAGTCTACCTTATTTTTACATTTATTTAGTGAATTTGGACTAAGGATATGCCTATTTTATTTTTGGATAAGTCCTCTTTAGGCTCAACCTAAGTTGTAAAATATTTTGACACTTCAGTGTCAATCTCCTCTTGTCAGAAAAAACTTGTCCTTAAGTCTGAATTAGTCTTTTCACCATAGTAAGGTGACAAATCAATAACATTAAATGTGAAAGATATTTCATAAGTGTCGAGAAGCTCTTATTTTGTAGGCGTTCTCTCCAATTTATTGTGAAACTTGAAATAGACCATCTGCCTTAGGCTCTAGCTTACCAAACTTCTCTTGTTGAAACCTTTCTGTGTGTAAGTAATCTCACATCAAATCATGTTCTTTGAACTTCACATATTTTCGATGCATGATTATTGCTTTTTTATATTTTTCATTTTTTTTGTAAAATTTTATTTTGAATCTGTTAATGAAATATTTTGATACTCTTGGCTCTTTTTTCTGCATCTCCATCAAAATGCTAGTTAATATAAAGTTGAATTAAATCCAAAGGACATATTGCATTCTTACTAAGAACAATTTCAAAAGGGCTGTATCCAATGGTTTGATTTGATGAATGGTTGTAGGCAAACTTCACTTGTAGTAAAATAAGTTCCTATTGTTTTAGTTTCTTTTTCGAATAACTCCTTAAGAAAAATTTGGCCTTATTGATAGAATAGCTTTTAGGATAAGGTCTATGCAGTGTTGAATATCCCTTATTGGTGGTAGATGAGCTAATAACTCTTATTGAACAACATCTTAAAATTCTACCAATAATTGTTGTATCACTACAGGGTGCTCCTCACTATTTCATTCTCCTCAATTAGCACTAATACATATATAGTACCATCCATCTTAATTTTTTTTTTGTAATTAGCCTTGGTAACCAAGTTGCTTCCTTTCCTTTTAGTTGGTTTTGACATCACCGTGGGCTTGGTCGGGCTTAGGATGATTTTGCATTCATCATTCACAAATGTGTAAGTGTTGCAATAACCATCATAAATAACCTTCCTATCATAATGTCAAGGTCATTCGAACAATAAATGTCAAGCATCCATTGAAGCTACATCACACCACACTTCATCCTTGTATTACTTTCTTATGAAAAAAAGAACTAAACTCCTCTTGCTAACTTTAATTTTATTCTTTTTCTGTAGCCAAGAAAGCTTATTTGGTTGGAGGTAATCCACTACTTTGAGACTTAATTTCTGCACCATAAAGGTAGAAATAATGTTTTCAAAACTTTCGCTATCAATTATAACATCATATACCTTTCCATGGGTAGTACATTAAGTGTGAAATACATTTTTACGCAACCAATCTTTTTCTTTAGCAGGTGCGATACTCAATTTGCATTTTATAACTGAGGATGCTTCACAATCATCATAGGTTACCTCTTTTTCCTCTTCAAGGTTTTGATTCTCTTCAATCGGCTCCTCTTTATTTTTCTTCAAATCTTCCTCTACTATAGTCACAATCTTTTTGTTTGGGCATTTTGATGCAATGTGTCTAAGCCTTTAACATTTAAAACCCCTTTTGATTTGTGCACTAGATTGAGGCTTGCTTGTTGAGGTTCTATCTTTCTTTTATGGCTGCTTTGGAATAAGCTTAGAAAGAACATCAGTCTTGGATGAGCCACTTTTGTTGATATAGCTTGCTCGAGACACAAATCTCAAGTTGCTACCACAAGCCTCTTTTTGTTGTCTCTCCACTTTAAAGGCAAGCTTCCATACATCATTGAAAGTTCAATAGGGTTGTAGGTGCACCACATTAGCTATTTTAATCTTTAATCTTCCAAGATATTGAGCAATAATCTACTTCTCCTGTTCAACCAATTTGTATTTTAACATGAAGTGGTCAAACTTAGTCGTATACTCATCCATTGAAAGATTTCTTTGCTTCAAGTTATAGAGCCTAAGGAAGGCATCTTGTCAAAAGTTGTCTGAAAGATGCTTTCTTTTCAACTCTCTTTTTATCTTCTTTCAAGTTATAATTTTTCTCCTACTTTCTCTTTTTTTTTTGCTTTTTCAGATTTTGCCACCAAAAGGATGCATGTTTTCTAAGTTTGATGGCCACTAGCTTTACCTTGTGATGTTGAAGGGCATCTTGGTATTCAAATATGCGTTTCACTATGTGTAGCTAATCTAAGAATTTTTAGGTTGTATCTTTCTCTTAAACTCAGGAATCTTTATCTTCGAATTGAATAAACTAGGTTGAAGAAGATTTTTGTGTAGACAGTCTCTGACTTGTTATGGGTGAGATAGGGTGCTATCATTAAAATCACTATTGTTTTCATAGTATGGATTAGTTTTTCTTTCAACTTCTTTATTCTTCTTTTGTTACCTCCTTATCTCATCTCTTTCTTCTTGTATATGCAGCTAATGTTGTAATTGAAGGATCTGTTATTGCATTTCCTCTATGAAGACATCCATTGGGTCAACATTGGTAGTTGTTACAATGTTGGTGTTGGCTTCAACCTCTTATGCTAATGCTTGACGACGAGGACCTGTCATAGCTCTGATAATAATTTGATGTCAAAAATTGATGTTTGAGATATGGAGATTAACTGCAAATGAAAAATCTCACAAGAATTTGAATAATGACAGAATATGATTATTGGACTAAAAGGGATAAAAGTTCACCATCAAGACTAAAAACTAAGAGATATAGAAACACCACCCTAAGAATTCTAATAAAAGATACAAAACACTAGAAGTTTACCACTCTAGAAAATCTACCTAAAAGATACAAAACTTGAAGAACAATATAAAAGATTGCTTATGGATAAAAAAAAACTCAGTTCTCTTTTTTACCAAAGAATAATAGAAAATATATAGGCTAAAAACATCCCTCGAAGTATGAAAACTTTTAGATTGCATTACTAGAATTGTACCTAAAATCAAGGGAGTTGTATGTGAACCTATTTTTTCCTGCAGATTACATAATAATGAATATGACCATAATCTCATTCATATATATGTTCTTCATTTCTAGCTAATGTGAACACGATCTCTCTATTTTAGCCTACCTTATTTTCACATTTATTTAGTGGATTTGGACCAAAGATAAGCTCATCTTATTTTTGGATAAGTCATCTTTAGTCTCAGCCTTAGTTGTAAGATGTCTTGACATTCCGGTGTCAGTATGTATATAAGAGAGGAAAGCACTAATATTCTCGAACAATTTATGAAAACTTAACTTTTTTAATAATATGAGAATAATGAAAGCGATTGTATATATTAAAATTTAAATTATAAATTTATTAAATATTATATTTTAAGTGTAATTATATAAATAAATTGAACTAAATTTCAAATTCAGCTTTTTTTATGTTCCTTTGTAATCGACTAATCACTCAAAATTGAAAAATAAAAATTGCAATAATATTTGAGTTTTTAATTTCTTTGTTCTTAATGGTATTTAAATTAGCTTAAATGCTAATAACTGATTATTGTATAAAGTAACAAAGTGTACAAAAAGTGACATTTAAATCATTTTTAAAATGCTACTATAGATGAGTCAATTTTGTTACAATGGGGATGATGAGTAGATGAGTCAATTTTATTACAATGGGATGACGAGGAAAATTAGAGGTGGCAAATGGACCGGGACTTGCATTATTTAGATTATGATTTTTTCTAATTCGAATAGTTGATGATAAATTATTGATATAATTATTTAATAATTATAAATAATAATATTTTAAAAATTTTAGTTAAAATTTTTTTTATAGTTTATTTTTATTTTTTAAAATAGTCATATAATTGTAGTCCTTTTTTAGATTATAATTTGGTTTTTTATGAGTTTCAAATTGAATTGATCTTAGATTTGAATAATTGTGAATTCGAATAATGATGAGTTTGAATTGTGTTGATATCAAATTTTTTCAATTTTGAATTTATGAGATTTCAATTTTTTTGGATCAATTCAAATTCAATCACGGACTGGCTCAGGTCAATTTTCGAATTTAGATCAATTTTGTCAATTATAAGGAAAGTCACCTCCTACGTTGCGATTAATAAGGCTTGATTTATGGAGTAGACGTACCCAAAAAAAAACTCATTTTGCTCAAACGCGTGAGACATTTGATTCTATTTTTCACACAGTTTCATTTGAAAACATTGCCATAATTTGGTTGTTTTTTTCCACACGTCAATCTTTCCATTGCAGATTTTTTTTTTTTTTTTTAACGTTCAAGACTCAATAAGTATGGATTTCGTTTAAATTAAGAAAAAAAAGTATGGATTTCGTTTAAATTGTATATTGATTATTGATTATTTTATGTATATTAAAAGTTCTCGAAAAAAGTTGATATTTTAATTACTTTGTAGCTAACCAAATTTTTTTGTCGAGCTAGCCTAGATTGCACATATGAAGTTTAACTCAAAAAATTTCGCCCAGTTTCAATAAGATTAACACTCGATTTCAAGAGTCACCTATGGTCACCCACTTTCATGTTAATCCTATCCGGGTCACTTAACTATGATTTTTCTTTATGAAGTTATTGAAATTTACTAAATATCCCCAAATGAATCATTTTAATAAATTTCATCCAAAAAATATGAAAAACTAATATGGTTGCCACGTATATTATCATGTTAGCTGTCTCATAGAATTTTTTGCTACAGTCGTTTTTTTGTTGTAGTCCCTTTCATTCATCTCCTTTCTCCCTTTCTCCTCTCACCACCCTTTGTCCTCTCTCTCGTGCTAAACCTTAATTTTATTTTACAGTACCTTACTTCATTTTGGATTATCTAATGTTTTCAAAGAATCATGAAAGTGTAAGTATTAGATTAGTGTTCAAATTTTTAGAATAAAAACAGGGTAATTCAAAGGCATATTTGAATCTGATAAAAAAAAAGGCATATTTGAACTGGGAGAATAACAAAGAGAGAAATGGAGAAATGATCTTAGCAAGAGAAAGATGAAAAAACGAATTTAAGGTATTTGTTATGTGGAATGTTCCACAATACCTGAAGTTCGTATAAAAAGGTTCCACAAGTTGTTTCCACTTGAAGAAATGATCATTTTGAGACATGTTAAGTAGTTCTTGACAAATCCAATATGTTCAATTTAGAAGTCGTTCAAAATTATACACAACATAAAGCAAGCAAGGAAAAAAATAAAAAACTATCCCTTTCTTCATCTTGTTCAAAGCAGCTGAAATTTCAGCTCTTATAGCTCTGATGATAGCTACAGCTTGTTTTTCAAGTTGCTTCACTTCCTCAAAGGAGTCCTTTACGTTGACAAGTTTCTCCTTTATGGTGGTTGCTTGGGAAAGAAATCGAAGAGTAAAAGTGAAAAAAAATTAAGGTTTAGATTTTTGGTGGAGAGATAGCAGAATGAGTGACATAAGAGAAAAGAAGAAAATAAAGGAATGAGAGAGATGACAATAGAAAAATGTTGGGGCAAAAAAAAAAAAAAATTGATGTGGTAGCTTACGGGGCAACATAGGTGGCAGTCATATAATTTTTCTATTACTTTTTTTTCGATGGAATAAGTAATTAGTTTTGGGATATTTAGGGTAAATTTCAGTGGCTTCATAAGGAAAAATCAAAGTTTAATGATTCAGATGAAATTAGATAAAAGTTGAGTGACTTTGGACGTAATTTACTCTTAATTCCAATATTAGCAAAATTTTGTTTTTCGATTTTTTTTTTAACTTTGATAATTTTTTGTATTAAAAAATAACTTGGATTCCACGTGCTTTAAAACTTTTTCTCCAATTTGCACGAAAAACATAAATTTAAAATTTACTGTGACACCCTCATACCATACGAGATATTCTGAGAATTTGCTATGATATTTAAGTAAACATTTAAACTCATATTTGTGAGGTATTTTGTGTAAGACAAAATCATGAGACCTTCAAATTAAAACAGATAATACCTCATAGGTTTAGCGTAAATCTCCACAACTTATAATACAACTATTAATCCAGCATCCAAATGGCTTTGTTTGAAGCTTTATTTCATAGGAAGTGTAGATATCTTATTTGTTGGGATGATGTTGGAGAAAGATGATTGATGGGTCCAAATCTTATTTAACAAGCAATTGAGAAAGTTTAGTTGATTAGAGAAATCTTTGGGTGATTGAAAGTAAAAAAAAAGTTATGCAGACAATAAGAGACATGAATTGGAGTTTGAAGTTGGAGATCATGTGTTTTTATGAGTTTCTCTAACTAGAGGAGCTATGAGATTTGAAATTCATGGAAAACTTAGTCCTCGTTACATGGGTCCATCTGAAATTCTTAATAAAGTAGGAGATACGGCTTATAGATTGGCACTTCCACCTTCTTTGGTTGGAGTACATGATGTGTTTCATGTCTTAATGTTAAGGAAGTATGTTTTGAATCCAAGATATGGTAGAGTTAGAACCTTTGAGACTTAGAGAAGATTTGTTGTATGAGTGTCTTATACATATTGTTGATAGAAAAAAGTAGATTTTGAGAAGACAAACTATTCCCTATGTTAAGGTTCAATGAAGTAATCATACCAAAAGAGAAGCAACTTAGGAGTTAAAAGAGAATATGAAAGAGAATCATCCTTATCTTTTTGAGAATCAAGGTATGAGTTTAGATGACTAAACTCCTTTTAAAGAAGGGAGGAAGTAATATCCACAAAATTAGCATATAGTTTGAAATATTATATTATGTGATTTATGGGTTTTAAAAATATATTTTTTTAAAACTTTTATTTCTAGCCCATGTTTTGCCATAATTAAATTTTGACCTAATATGATTTTTGCTTACAATAAAATTATTTTATTAAAATGCCTTTTATTATAATTGGTAATTTTATTTTGCAAAGTTTAATTTTGTCAAAATAGACGTGGGAGATTAGGGAAAACTAACTTTAAAGAAAAAGAAGAAAGGAAAAGGAAGGGTAAATCAATCTTAAAAATCATTGATTAAGGTAAGACTTTACTTAAAACTTTTGAAATTTTTATATTTTGTATAATTTTTTACAAATTCCAACTTATATTCTTGTACCTTTTCATCTTAAAAAAATGTTAAAAAAACAATGAGTACAACCACTTAATAAGCAAACAGCATCCCCTTAGTTGGGTTAAGCACGATTAAAACATTTAAGCCAAAACAAAAGAATTAAAGACCAACTTCAAAATTTAAGGTGTTCCTGTATTTACAAAATAGCTTATTCCAAAATAATATGCCAGAATAACAAAACTCAACAAATATTAAAATTTTAGTTTTATAAATCTATCTCCTTTAACAAGTTATGGCCATCTTTAATCCCGATAGCATAGGTCACAATCACAACCAAAATCATGATTAAGCCTTTAGTACAATGGAATGGAAACATATTAGAAGTAGGTAGGTGGTTGCATTGAATAATCATAATTAACCTGTTAGTGCAACGAGACAGAACAAAAATTATAATAACCTATTCAATACAATGGAATAGAAGTATATCACTAGAGGAATGGTAAACCAAAACCTCTATTTTTAACCGGTAGCATGGTTCAAAACCGATTTTTAATTATAAAATACATGTCGACATGGCCAACATTTAACCCCTATGGAAGGGTTAAAACATAGTGTATCGGGAGACACTTTAAAACAAAAAAATTTTAGATTACCTAACATGAACAATAATTTCATTTTCATAACTCTAACAAGGCTTTCAAAATCAAAGGCATATATATAATTCTTACTAAACTAAATCACAGGATAAAATCATAATATGGAGAAAAGCATAATTATTTACCAAGATAATTTCCATAATCAAAACAAAGATATATAATTTCATGCTTAACCCGATTGAACACCATAAGGGACAAAATAACATTCATAGCATATTTAATATGAAATGATTTAAGGCTAACTATTAGAGATATAAAAATCAAAGGAATGTTAAGTCATTTACCTGATGTGCTAAATTGAAATTTAAGCAGTAAATCACATAAATCTCTTAGTGTCCTAATAATTCAAGAAATATTAAAAAATTAGAATTTAACTTTAAAAACATAAATTTAAATAGGCAGACCTTCCGTTTGTCGTTCTAAGCAAATTGGATTGTGTGGCAACATTCATAACTAATCGAAACTATTTGAAAGTATTTTTAGCATATAAAATAAAAATTTTAAAATATAGCAAAATACCTAAAATTAAGTATAAATATAAAATTAAGAATTCAAACACAAAAATCACTAGCAATATAAATTTTTATAAAATTTAATTTTAATATTTAATAGTAATCATTTTTGTAAGTTTGAATCTAACTTAATAGTCTTTTAACAAGAATAATGACATGAAATTAATATGATAAAAATATTAAAATAAGTAAAAATTATTTAAAAATAATATAACTAAAATTCATGTGATTTACAACTAAATAAATTAAATATTGGCCGAAAATAATTTTGAAAATAATTAAAAATAAAATTTTCTCAATTCTAAAAATTTTGCATTTTATGAGTATTTAGCTTACTTTGAGCCATAAAATTTCTAACATCTCATAATTTCTAATGACAAAAGAAGGCACAAATTTAAAATAGGGATGTAATACTACAATTTAGAAATTTGTTTTGACAAAAATTATTTTCAAAAGCCTAAGTTTTAAAGGCCAAAACTTTAAAATTTTCCCAAACAACCTAGATTTTTCTAGGAATATCATCTGAACAAACCAATTATATCATTAGAAAATCACATTTTGTATTATAAAAAAATCTAAAGTTCAACAAAATTAGTCACTAGAGTAGGAAGTTCCGATGGCTCAAAGTTGGGTGGTTGTAATTGTCAAAAGGTAAAAAATCAGAAACTTTAAACATTAAATTCTCTTAAATTACTTAACCAAATGAAGTATCCACAACTTCACCTGATTGTCATCAAAAAGTCACCAGAATTTTTTTGAAGATGAAAAGGTGTAAGAATATAGCTTACGGTTTATAAAGAATTACACAAAACATAAAAATTTATTATGGTGACCCACACTTAACTTACAAGGTATTGTCCACTTACTTTCTATTTTTTCTGGTGTAGTTATTGCCTTTGTTCGATTATGGCTATGAATGGATTTTCTGGGAATTAGGGTGTAATGCTTCTGTCTATTATGGTGTTTTTACAGGAAATTTAGCTATTTATGGTTGCTGGCTTGCTATGTGATTGTGAAATTGATTATAGGATTATGGCTTTAGATTGCTTATTATTTTAAGGGTAATAATGCTCAATTGGCTAGGACAAGTAATCTATAGGATGTGGTTCGATTTTTGTTTGTGGATTATTCGAGCTTAAATGATAAACTGTTTGGCAGTGCTATGGCTAAAGAATGAACTATTTCGTGGTGCCGTGGTAGATTAGAGACTTGTGTGGTTCTTGTAATGGTGGTGGTAATATGGTGGAGATTAGTTTCACATGAAGCAATGGTTGGAGGGTTTCTAGAAACTTTTATGGTGGTTTGGATGTAGTTAATAATGGTGATAGGTTTTTCAAGGCTAATAGAGACAAGAGAGTGGTTTTTTAGGCTGATAGTTTTCTTTGTAATTAGTGGTAATGGGATGGGAGGTTTTGTGAGTATGGTTAAGCTATGGTGAATTGGAGATGATCCCCTCAAGCTGAGCTATGGTGAATTTTATAATCACTTTGATCACAATCTAAAAAGAAATTTAGATAAGAAATAATTCCTTTAAAATTTGCTATCATTGGGAAATTTTACCTTCAAAAGATTTAATTTCAAATGATTTTATCTATAATTTGTTTTATTCAGATCAAATTTATATTTTTTTCAATTTTCCTTTTTTTTATTAATCAAATAATGAAAGAAAAAAAAGTTAATGAGATAAATGAAAATAAATAGCCAAAGATACCCAAATAATAAACTGAGGAGGCTAAATTAGATAAAAATTCAAATCAAATCAAATCAAATAAATAAATAAAATATAAATAAAATATAAAGAAGATAAATGAGATAAGTATATATAGATAAATACAACACTAGAAAAAATTCAAAGTTAAAAAACAAAATTCAACAATTGGGCTTAGAGCGAGTCTAAACCCAACTGATTTGGGTCCCAAACTAAATATAATGTTTATAGCTTCCCATATTTGCACAATTTCTGTGAAATAGGAATTGCATAAAGACATAGACATCCATTACTTTCGGACCAAAATTATTCAACATTTGTTTTTTACAAGTTTCTCAAAAATAGAGACACATAAATTTTTTTAAATAAAATAAAATAAAATAAAAGGCTTCTTCAACATAAAGGCATACAACTTTAAAATAAAGATGACACCAAAAGGTTTTAATGATCATGCCTGGAGCTCTTATTGATCATGTTTGAATAACTAGGAGATTATACCTAGAGGACTTGCAAATTTCAACACTAAAACAGATTTAGTTCGAAAGACTTACGAATCTTGCTCGGAGGACTTGGTGATTACGTCGAAGGTCTTATAATTTTGACTTTAAAATATATTAAGCTTAGAAAACTTATAAAGCTTGCCTGAAAGACTTAATGATTACACCTAGAGGTCTTATAAATCGAATTTTGAAAAAGCTATTTCCACACTAAGGCTCTACAGCTTTAAAATTTAGAAAGATACATGGAGATTTTAAAAAGATCATACCAGGAGATTTTATAGATCATACTTAGAGAACTTAAAAGATCATACCTAGAGGTCTTATAGATTATTCTCAGAGGACTTAGTGATTATGCTTAAAGGTTTTACAAATTGAATTTTGAAAAAGGTCATTCCACACGCAAGCTTTACAACTTTAAAATTTAGAAAAATACTTGGAGATTTTAAAAAGATCATGCTTGAAGGTTTTAAACATCATGCTTAGAAGATTTAAAAAAGTATTCTAAAGCTGAAAGGATATACCCGAAGGTTTTTAAAACTAATACTCAAAAGTTTTAATAAAAACATCTTGAGGTAAAATCCTATTTGATATTCATATTAGGGTTTTCTTTTTCATCAAAATTTTAAATCTACATCTTTTTTTCCTAAAGAATAAGCAATGAATGCAACACATAAAATGGATGCGATGTGTGAGATGCATGCAGTAAATGCAATACACGAAATCTATACCCTATGTTTTTAATTATGGTAATATGATTTTAGAAACCTTTTTTTTTGTTCCTTCTTTCTATGACATAACTTCTAAATTGGCTGATAGTTTCTTTCACAAACTGAAGCAAACATTATCAAAATTTTCTTTACTCAAACATTATCTTTCTCACTAGCGATCCCTTACTTTTGGCATTCACTTTACCCTAGAAAAGATCACTTGTATCAAAATATTTCTTGAATATTTCTTAAAATTTTTAAAAAATAGCAATGGAAACTGCCCTGCACTACTATTGTTCTAAAAATAAATCAATTTTCCACATGCGATCAAATTTGTTAAAATTGGTAATTACTATTTAGAAAGAATGTGATGAAACACAACTTAGTGTTTCCAAAATAGATGTAATGGTTTGATACATCATGATCTTAGTTATTAAAGGGAACTTGGCCACTAAACGAAAAAGGGAACATTTTTTCATCTCGGCTTACAAATGAAAATCGTCTCTTAAAGTACAATATATTTTGGCATTCTTTTAAGTTCTAAATATAAGGTATTTTAATAAATACCAAGACTGGTCATGTAAGGCTCAAAGTTTTCGAGAAATAAAGAGAAGGCTCAAGTTTTAAAACAATTTCTCAAAAGTTTTCAATGCATTGATAATCATTTGAAAATGCCTTTATCTAATGCTTTTCACATCAATCATGGAATTTATGAGTTACTTTTAAATTTTTACTCTTACTCTAGACTACTCTTTCGAGTTTTTACCTTGGAGCCTTATTCTTCATTTTTTTTTCTTTTTTTTATGATTATTCCACCATACATTTGGGTACTCAAATTCATTTAAAACCAAATTAATGATTTCTCAAGGAACAAGCTATCCAACTAATGTATCCATATAGGATCTAAATAGACTTTGTGAATGATGTAATGTAGGCCAAGGTTTAAGGTTTTGAAATTATAGATAAAAAGACCTAAAATGCATGTTTCGGGGTAATAGAATAAAAGATCATTCTTTTCTATAAGGACTTTTTCCTTTACTCCAAACATGCCTTTTCATCTTTTTCTTTCTTTTTCTCTTTTTATTTTTTTATTCATTTTTTTAATCTTTTTTTTCTTTACATAAATTTAAAATTTTTGAAACTCAGCTTACATCAAACTTGCACCCTTAACGTAAGGCATTATTTCCTAGTTTCTTAACATAAGATCAAATGCCTTCTTGATGAGATTCTTCTTTTTTAAACTTGCCTCTAAATTTAAAGGATGATTTTTGGTTAGGGTTCATTTAGAAAAATAATTAATAAGCTCAACTAATATAGTAAATGAATTTTTTTTTTCTTTTGTGAAGGGAATTTGAAAGAGGACCATTTTTCATTTCAAGTATAGATACTTCCATTGAAAAATAGTTCTTAAGAGATGATATTCTTTTCTCATTGATTTTAAATTCATTTCATGTCTCACATACATGAGGTCATCATCTTTTTTTCTTTGTTTTCTTTTGTTTTTGTTTTTTTTTTTTTTTTACAACCGTGCATCAACTTTCTACTTATATGAAGCCTAGCATTTTTCTTTTTCACAATCCAATTAGATGTTCATAAGTTAAAATAGTAAAAAAGGTTATCAAAAAAATTTGATTTTTTAGTAAATTTGCCTAAAGATAAGTTTCGAAAATCACTTGGTGAAGGGTTGAAAACGAGAAGAATGTTGCATAGATCAAGATACTAAACAACCTAAAAAAGTACGAGAGTTGGGATTTATGAAGAAATTTGGGTGGTGAAGTATTTGAGATAGCCTTAACATTTATTAAATCACCAAAATTAGAAAACTTAAAAGAGTGCTTTAAAAGATTTACAAATAAATCCACCATCCCACCTCTCATAGCCTCAATGAAGATCAATAATTTTTAAGGTTCATCAAGGTCAAGTAGGATGAAGCATTGAAACTTTCATCCTTAGAGATTCTCAAGGTTTTTTAATTTTTCAATTTGATAAGAGCGAAATGTTTACGGAAATGGCTCATGATGCTCATTCTTAACAGTAATCTCCAAATTTCTTGAGATTTTTCACATGCATTTGAAAAATTAATTATGCAAGAATCTAAACAATTAAAATTGAAACAACCAAAACTTATTACAAACTTATAAAATTTTCTCACAGTGGATTTATGTTCGAGAAAAATCAACTTTTGGCAATGCAGATTTCCATTTCTCAAAAAACTGTTGGGCCAATGTGCCACTTTGATGAGACTTTCAATCTTTTCTTTCAATTGCCTGCATTTTTGGTTGAGTGCCCAATTGCCCCCATTTATAATTTAGCTCATAACTCTTTGTTGATAGATTTGGAATTACTTTTAAAAATACTGAGATGAGGTACTAATACTTTACCAATAAAGGTAAAAGATCATAAATTGGAATTAATATTTTTTAAAGAATGTTTCTTAATTTTCTTTGATTATTCAATGGTCAAGCAATAGATTGGGAATAAAAACTTGTATAAAGAATAGACTATTAGGCTGGTTGATGAAGATAAGTCTTTGGGAAAAGTTATTTATGGCAGGTAGTAAGGTTGGTATATCGAATAAAATTGGTATAGAGTCAAGTCTTCAACTTGTTTCCCTTCATAAATCATGACTTAAGCATCTTCTCTTTTCTCTCTTGGTGCACCTACTTCTTTTACAATAACTATATCACCACTTTTAAACTTTTCATTTTTTATGGCATTCTTTATTATCTCCCCAGATATAACCATGTTGGCATAATTATCAGTTGCATTTTCAATCATCATTTCATATTATGAAACTTTAAGAATGTTGACAAACAAAACTATTTTTTTTGGTTAGAGGTGGTTGAACTTAGATAACAACATCCATTTACCTTTAGGCATATTCTCTAAAATTTTCAACATCTTTCTTCTCCATGCTTTATATAGACAAATGATTTAGGGTCAACTTATGATGTGTTTGTATTGGGTAATAAATGACCTAACCAATTCTTTTCATGAAGTGATGTGAGTTCTGTCTAACTAAGCATATCATCTAGTAATGGACCCTATAAGACTATCTAGGAATACAAGATCAAGAGCTTGTTATCACGGGCATAAGCAGCCATATTTTTGTAATACATAGTGACAGGGATAGGTGAAAATTTATCCTATCATATTTCTTAAATTTTAAGACCTTGAACTTGGGTGAAACAATCACTTCTAGCACCAAGCTAAGCTTTAATGCATCCATATAACCATAAAAGTTTGTTCCTTTAATAACTTGAAGCCTTTTTTTAAAAAGGTTTAATTTATGATGAGAACTTGCATATTTTATTTCTTTAAATGATCTTACCTTTGATTCGATCTTATCAAGAACTTGGATTGGATCTAATATGTTTTTTACCCAAAATAGGATCAGTGTATCCTTGGAACTATCTTTGTGTAGCCATTAAAGACATTTATGGATGATGGTATACCTTAAAGAGTGGAGCTTATTATGATGATGCCTCTCAGGATGTTTGAGCTTCACATGGATCAAAACTAGAAAAGGTTAAGAGATCTTCAATATTTTGTGACTAATGCCCATTTTGTGTATGAGCTTTTTTTCCTCTATTTTATTTACCCAGTTTTTTCAACATATCCATTATTTGGGCCAAGCTTTCTCTAATTTCTTA
The DNA here is from genome assembly GCF_047325235.1 of Durio zibethinus. Lineage (NCBI taxonomy): Eukaryota > Viridiplantae > Streptophyta > Magnoliopsida > Malvales > Malvaceae > Durio > Durio zibethinus. Next base: position 9,902,258 of record NC_143171.1, read on the forward strand.
TTAAGCTTTCTCAACTTTCTTAATTCGGCTATTTTGTTCTGGTTTCATAGGTGTTGAACCTTTATTACTATAATTAAGAATTAAAATAATGTCTAACTTGAAATTTATACAAAAGAAAAAAAATCTATATGAATGAATAAATAGATGCATGCATTGAATGCTATCAAATAAAATAAAAAAATATTTAATTAAAAATAGCTTGAGAATAAAAATCTCTAAATAACATTCTTAAACAATCCTAAAATCTATTGCCTGATCCTATATTTCAACTTCAAGATCATGGTATTGCCATTGATAGGTTCTTCAGCTAATATGATTAGGCAATGAACTCTCAAGGCTCCCCTTCGTTCCTGAAACTCAACTGACCAGTTTTGATTAAACCCTACACTTTATGTTTGAAAGCAAAGTAGTTTTCTGTTGAATGACTAGTATTCCAAAAATGATCATCACACCGAGTATCAGTATCATATCACTTAGGGTAAAGAGATTTTAGTGACTTTGGAGGAACTGTAATGATTATATGGTTTTTAAGGAGTTGTGGGAATAACTTAATGTAAGTTACGAAGATTGGATCAATGATGGCTCTCTCTTTTTTTTTACTCAATGATTTTTTATGTTAAGTAATTATTCGACTTACAGATGTGGGTTTAAAGTAGAACTGGGTGCATATGCCTAAAGATTTGTTTGCCAACTTGGTTGCTGGGTCGGCTAATAAGCATAAAAACTTTATAAGGCATTGTACATGATAGGATGGGGATATGGATTCAGGCTAATTTGTGTGGGTTGGGTGTGAGCAAGTTTTGCTTGGGATATCAAAAAAGGAGGTTGAAAAGTAACCAGATGGGAATAAGGATTTGGGTGTGAACTAATTTGTGGTGCCTAAGTGGAATTGGAGATTTTTGTCTTATCCACCTCATTTCTAATTTGATTTTCGCTTGGGCTACTAGTAAGACTTAGACAAGTGTTGGCCCTTGATGTTTTTCCAACATATAGATAGGTTGAAAGAGATGAAGATTCTTTAGAATGGGTCACATTAAGATTTTCAACTGTTTTTAGTAGCTTGGCAAGTTGTCTTCACCTTTCGTAGTTCATGTCCAAATTTTTTTTGGTCAAGTTTAAAGGCTTGAATCTACACTTCTAATTATATAATGATATGACGAATACATTATATGAATGATGATGATCTATGAATGAGTGAGATGCATGAAATGAATAAAAATAAATAAATAAGTAAATAAGATTTAGGCAACAAAAATATAACATATAATAAAAAAAAGTATTACCTAATATATGTACATATAAAAAGGTATGCAACCTAATTTTGGACAATTTCTACAAGGGAAGGATATGGCTATACTTACAAGTAAAGTTTCTTAAAATTCACTATATATGTGATTTGGGTTCACTATTTAAAGGTTTCCAAATTATTTCTTACATCATTGTTTATGATAAACTAGTAAGGCACCCAAATCCTCGCCTATTATAAGCTACAAAAGGAAATGATTCAATTTGAGCGAAAGTATTTCATTAGCAACTATAGAGGCATTAAAATCTCATGAAAGCATAGGTACTTTATTCTTTCCTAGAAAGACAGAGCTAGGGTTTAAAGCTTTTATTATACATGTGTGCATGAATGACATAATAAATACTAAAAAAGAAAGAAAATAAAATATTCTTACAAAAAACAAATTTATTAGGCTTTGGATAACATAAATTTATTTGCTGGCTTGACTCTAAACTAGTCTCCGATGGAGTTGCCAAGCTGCTATAATGTATAGATTCGTGGACTTATCACCAAACCTGATTTTAAGAAGTCATCATCAATTTTTTTTATTTAGTTTAATTGATGACCTAATTGAATTTATCATTTTTTTAAAGAAAAATGTCAAGCTTGACTTAGGTATTTTTAAAAGATAAGATTCTAGTCTACGAAACTAAGATTAGTTTGGGAGTACAATTATATGTGAGGAAAGTTAAAGCACCCTCACAATGCCCACCCAAAGGATAGTAACAATTTGATTTCATGTTATTTAAAACTTTACAAAATCTTACCATATAATTAATTATCAAAAATTATCTTTAATTGACTCCAATCTTTTGGTAGAAATTAAAAAAATCCCATCATCTTAAGAGTATTCAAGAAAATAATTGTTTTTTTTTTTGCAAAAACTTCGTTGTCGGATTATTTAACATTTATCTTATTAGTATTTATGCATTTTAGAAAATTTTAATTTTGAAGGAAAAATTGATATTTCAACATTTTCCTTAAAAATATTTAAACAAAAAAAATGATATTTAAACTTTTTCTTAAATTCTTTGAAATTGATTTTGAAAAGGAAAATTAATATTTCAACTTTTTTAATCACGTTTTAAAATTATTTTTTGTTTAAGGAAAAATTAATAATTTAACTTTTTCCTCAAATTTTTGAAAATTTTTTTTATTTTAGAAAAAATTGGTATTTCAATTTTTTCCTCAATTTTGAAATTATTGTTTTATTTAAGGAAAAATTACACTTTAACTTTTTTCTAAAATTTGAAATTATTTTCTTTTAAGGGAAAATTGATAATTTAACTTTTCCCTCAAATTTCTTTGAAATTTTATCTTAAGGAAAATTTAATATTTTAACTTTTTCCTAAAACTTTTTATTTCAAATTATTTTTTTGTTTTAAAAAATGATATGTCAACTTTTTCCTTTTTTTTTAAATTATTTTTATTTTAAAAATAAAACTCACTCAAAACAAAAAAGAAAATTAATAAAAGATCAAAATTTACCAAAAAATATATCTCAGCTCAACTAAGGAAATCAACTCAAGTGGCTTAACTTGGGAAATAGAATATGGCTCGGCTTGCTGCAAAAGATGGCTCAACTTACGGCTCAATAGAATACAAGTTGGTAGGTGGAGCGCGATTGAGTCAAGTCGCTAGAAGGTCAACACATGGACCCTTAAAAAATCATACTCTTTTTATCCTAAAATGACGTAGTATTTGGCCTTGTATAAAAATTATAAATTTTTTTCCTTCACTTTTCCTTCTTGTTTTTCTTTCTAAAAAATAGTTACTCTATCTTTCTTTCTAAACATTATGAACTCTAGTGCCTAAAACCCAAAATCTGGTGAAGGTTGCCATAGCTACCACACTCTCAATCGTTGGCCACGCTACTGGCCACCAACCAGCTTCAAATTTTTTAGAAAAGATTCTTGGCATTTTTTTCTTTTGTTTTTAGCCTTGGTTTCCTTTAAAACAACGTCCAAACTTGCAAATCTATAGAAATAGCCTGTGGTTTCAAAGGCTTGAAAACACTCTTTTTTGTCGCTTTTGTTGGCTTAGACTTTTACTATGTTGTTCTCACTCCTTTTCGTTGACAGATTCCCTTCTCTATTTGGTTTTCCCCAAAAGTTGACCAACTAACCTAGACCTAAGCTTAAAATCGTGGTTTCAAACAAAAAAACTTCCTTTTTGTCATTGCCACCACTTGCCACCACTTAGTCAAACCTAAAATTTCTTACTTTTGCCTTTGTTTTTGGTTTGAAATCCCAAAGTGAAAATCTTAAAGACACCTAGCTAGAAAGCCAAAAGAACAACTGACCATTAAAATTTTTAGATTCTTTATGTTTGTTGGGTATGATCAATCACTAGGTGTGGTGTGTAGGTTTCTTAGTTTCTTGGTAGCTAATCAATTCTTATAGGTTTGATGGTTGGAAATTGATTGATGAAAAATTGGTTGTTGGGATTTGTATTTGGGTTGATTGGAATTGAGTGGTTGTCGAACCAAAACTGAAGTTTTTGTGTTTTTTGCTACTGTATTTCTGCTTAATCTCTTTTTTTTTTCTTGTGTAATTATTGGTCTTGTTCGATTGTGGTTGGGAATGAATTTTTTGGGAATTTGGGTGTAATGCTTCTATCTATTGTGGTGGTTTTGTATGGAATTAGGCTATTTATGGTTGTTGGCTTGATAGATGATTGTGAAATTGATTGCAGGATCATGGCTTTGGATTGCTTGTGATTTGAAGGTTAAGGGTAGTAATGGTTAATTAGCTAGGATGAGTAATCTATAGGATGTGGTTTGATTTCTATTTATGGATTATTGGGCCTTAAAGGATGAACTGTTTGACGGTGTTGTGATAGATTAAGGACTCATGTGGTGCTTGTAATTGTGCCGGTAGTATGGTAGAGATCGATTTCACATGAAGCAATGGTTGGTGGCTTTCTAGAAACTTTTATGGTGGTTTGGATGTGGTCAATAATGGTGATAGGTTCTTCAAAGGCTAATAGTGACAAGTGAGTGGCTTTTAAGCTAATAGCTTTCTTTTGTAATTAGTGGTAGTAGGATAAAGAGGTTTTGTAATATGGTTAAGCTATGGTGGATTGGAGATGATCCCTTCAAGCTAAGCTATGGTGAATTTTATAAGCACTTTGATCATAATCCAAAGAGAAATTTAGATAAGAAATAATTCTTTTCAAATTTTACTATCTTTGGGAAATTTTATGTTCAAGAGATTTAATTTCAAATGATTTTATCTATAAGTTATTTTATTCAGATCAAATCCATATTTTTTTCAAAATTTTCTTTTTATTTTATTATTAATAAAATAATGAAAGAAAAAACTTTAATGAGACAAATGAAAATAAATAGCCAAAGATAACCACTAGTAAACTAAAAAGGATAAACAAGATAAAAATCAAATCAAATAAAAATAAAAAGAAGTTAAATGAGATAAGTATATATATATATATATATATATAAATACAACACTAGTAAAAATACATAGTAAAAAAACAAAATTCAACAATTGGGCTTAGAGCAAGTCTAAACACAACTGATTTGGGTCTTGAATTTAAATAAGGTATTTATAAGTACCTCACAAATTTGGGTTTAAATGTCAACTTATATATCATAGTAGATCTTCATAATATCCTAATGTGAGATTAAAATGTCACAAACTCTCCTCTTTAAAGCTTGACATCCCCGTCAAGCCTAACACAAAGCATAGAACCACAAAACCGCACACACAGAACCACAAAACTACACACATATAATCACAAAACCAAGATTACACCAAATGTTAAGAATCTAGAGGTAGCTCCTACTATGTAGCACTTAGCTCTCTTAAGATTCTAAAAGTGGCTCATAAGGTATAATACTTAGCTTTCATTTGATTAGTGACTACTCTGATACAAAATGTGAAAATCATACTCAACTTGTGAGGTATTGTCTGATTTAATTAAAAAGTCTCACGATTTTATCTCATAAAAAAATTTCACAACTATGAATTTAAGCATTTATTTATATATTAGAACAAAATTTCGAAACATTCCGATTGGGATGTTATATTTATAATTACAATGTTGAAGAGTTAAATTAAAAGTTGTTTTATTATTAGTGTTTCTCATTATTATCCCTTGTAAGGGTTTTTGTTGTAAAGTACAAATTCTCTTCGATTTGCCGACTTAAGAAGTTGAACTTTCCACTTCCACTCCACCTACATATTTGGGAGTTTTGATTCGATAAATGTCATCAAGTGATATTGCAATTTGCCAAAATTTATTGCTTTGAATCATTGTGACCATCGTCAATACTGGAGAAAGCGATAGATGAGAAACAAACAGCTAATTTCTTTGTTCTGCAGAAATTGACTAAATAATATCAAATCATATCTGATAGACTGTGTTGATCCATCTCATTCAAATACATCTGCATTTGCGTTTTCTTTCCATGTAATGTATCTTTTAGGATCAGATTTTGTTATTTGTTTTCCTTCTCTTAATGGGCGGCTAATACTTCAGCGGACCCAAGATTTCTAAGTTCAATATATTATTATTTATTTGCATTAAGATTCTTTTATATATTATTAACGTTGTGGTTTGACAATTTGGTTTCCAAACCTTACATTTTCTTTAAGTTGCTTTCATATTCATGGTTCATTGTCTTTGTTGCGTTCCAAAGCCAACTTGAGTTTTGTCATGCCTGTTAATGACTTTCAAATTCCATTAAAAAAAAAAAACACCACAATTTTCAGTTTGGTAAATTTGGTCAAGGTGCCTCTAACTTAATTTGTGAACCTATTCTCTTCTCCGGATTAAAAAAAAAAAAAGATGGGAATATATCACTTATAATTATTATAATACAATTAATTAATTAAAATTTAATCTTGTATAAATTTATAAAAAATTATATAAATCCTACACTTTCAAATGATGGACAGTCATGTAATTTGTTATTTTGATTGATTAATTATAAGATTATTGTAAAAAAAATATAAATGAAATATTTCCTGATGTGGTACATTTACAATTTGTATTTATGAAGTGCTATTTTGCTTTCTCAATGAAAAACTGGTCATTTGGTATAACTATATATTTATCCAAAAAAACTATGATTTTATCCGATCTAAATGGTTGTTAACAAACAATGAGCAACTTTGGCAAGCAAATGGATAAAAATATTAAATGGATTATTACGTTTTGACTTGATAAATGAATATAATCGTACGGTGTCTAATTATGGTGATTATGAAAAGTAATCAATAGCTACCTTACACATGCACGTGTGGATTGAATTTTGTGGGCGATTCAATTTCTTTTCTTCACCTTCTCTTCTTATTTATTTAATTTAATTTACAGAAATTATACCGAAATTTTTTAACTTTACAAATGGATTAAGAAATTTATACATATTTTATTTTTAATTATTTTTTTATTTTTAATATATTTTAAAGAAAATATTTCATCCTATTAATTCAAATCTAAAAGCTTCACTCAAGTGTTTTTAATAATTCTTTTAAATAAAAAGTTTTCATCATTTTTTTTTTTTAAATTCAACTATGATCACTTGAACTAAAATATCAAAGATTTTACCAACTTTATGCATCGAAATACTCGGTTACGATTTAAAGAAAAAACAACAATGTTATGTTATCGTATGCGGAGGCACGTTGGACTTAATTAGGGGCAATTGCCTTGCTAAAACCGGGGTGAGGAAGGGCCTTTGTTGGCGGCTGAGTTTATAAAAATTTAATCCACCCATCCATTAACCCATTCAAATGCAGATCCCAAAGTCGTAGGCTCAAATTTCATGTTAATTAAGTATATGCTATATTCTTTCTGAACAAGTATATAATATATTCTTAAATCAACTCAACCTGTCAAAAGAATAGCTGGATTTCGCCAGTTGGATAGCTTGCCTCGATTTTGTGCTGCCAGTGAGCGATGGCCGGTGGATGAGGTTTTTCATTTTTAATTTTAGGCTTGGTTTAAGAAAATATATCTATTTTTTATTTTTATTTTTATGAAAAATAAAAAATAATAAAGAAAACATATTTGATAAATTTTTAGAGAAACTGTTTTTTAGAAAATAAAAATGAAAACCTAGCCAATTTTGAGAATAAAAAATATTTATTTTCATTATTTTTTAACAAAATAAGAGAATTAAAAGAAAACGATGAAAACACAAGAGTTGCACTCTTTTTTACGAATCTCACTCCCCTTCCGAGTTGGAATCTTCTAAAAAAATAATTGTATAAAGATATACACCGTAAACTTATAAATTCATATTATTTTATTATGATTATGTTCTTTTATAATTGGTTAGTTACTCGACGATCACAATTATGGGATCTATTTGTATTATTATCGAATATAAAAATTTTAATATATCAAAACATTTTTATTATTATCATTTTAAAAAAATAATCTTTCATATTCATTAATCAAATACGTTTTCAAAAAAATTACAAAAAAACTATTTTAAAATATAAAAATAAAAAATAAAACATATTTTTAAAAACCAAACACTACCTCCGGCGAGATGATAGTGCCGTCAGTACTAACACCAGCACCAGCATCAGCACCAGGACCACAGCCCACAGGCACGTGTGAGGGTGAGACCAGATTTTCATTTTTTTTTAACCGACAATGATATAAATCCACCCAATATTTGCCACTTGCTTATTGACATGCAGCATACCTGTGCCTTTGCCTTCAAAGAGTTGGACACCTGTGCACTTATGTCTTCCTTTTGATGGATATATAAATTAATTAATATATTTGAATACATTGAATTTACAATCTTATAATAGTAAATATTCAATGTTTTCATTAACCTGACCGTGTCGGTTGATTGAATTGGTGTTGAACCGAAACTTATAATTAATTTACATTTTTAAAATGATACAATTGGATAGTTAAAAAATTCATCAAAATTCGTTTAAATTGAATATCGGATGATATTAATAGGATTTGACTAATTTTTATTATTTAAATTATAATTTTAAAATATATTTTATAAGCGATAGAATATAACTTTTTACTAATTTAAAGCTTCGTTAATGTAGTAACTATTTAAATCAAATATATTTATTAGTTAAATAATTATCATAGTTAATATATTTAATAAAAAATAATATGTTTAAATTTTAATTAATATTTTAATTGAATTGATCGATTAAACCCAGCATCCAATCTGTTCAATTTTTTTTTTTTTAAAGAAATCCGTTCAACCTCTTAAACATTGCTAATGCTCCATTCCTTAGTATTATGTTAATAAGAGCAATGCCCATTACTCAATCCACAAGTAATAATTAATTGGCATAAAAAAATTACTTCTATCAAATGAGACTTTTACCGAAAGAAAAATCAAATAAGATTGGTCTTTTTTGTCCAAAATAATCAATAAATAACAACAAATAGCACTAGCATTTTTAGATAATTTTGAAGAAATGCTAGGGCTTTTAAGGATTGAACCATTGCCATATAAATATAGGTCACCTAAACTAGATAGTTAATTTAGTATTGATTGTTATTAAGTATTATCTATTCATTAAAACCAAATCTAAAACTTCCTCAAAAGCTTCTCTATAATAAAAGACTTTGAATAGAATATTAGTTTCAAAGGATGCTTTTTCCAACAATAATTACCAGAATGGTAGTGCAACAAACTTGATAAATTTAAATTTTAAAATTTAATTTAATTAATTTATATAATTATTTTTTAAAAAATAATATTTAGCATTTTTTATATTTAGATTTAATATTTATAATCTATTTCTTTATTCTTAAATTACAATTTTTTTTTTTTTTTGTAAATTAAAAACTTGATACACTCAAAAGAAGTAGGGAGCCGAATAAAATAGTTGCCATAAAGTCTTCATTATTGGTTTTATTTGGGATAATAAAATTATTATCAATGAAAATATGATTAGATGAAGATCAGTTGGACGGGTAAAAATTTTTTTTAGCAAAATGGAAAAAAAGTTTTCAAATAAAAATTTAATAGTTATTTAAATTTTTTATATTTATTTTAATTAATTAAGTCTTGAATTTTTTATTTAAATTAATTCAACTTTTAAATATTTATTTTTATCTAATTAAATCTTTTAATATTCATTTTCACTCAATTAAATTATTGATTAGTTGAAAAAATTAACTATTTTTTCTCTGACAAAGATTTAATTGACGAAAATAAATATTTGAATGCTTAATTTATTGAAAAAAAATTAAAAGATTATTAAATTTTAATTCATGATTTTTTATCCTTTTATTTTTTTTGTATATATATAAAATATCAAGTTCCAATATAGTTACATTTATTGAAATTAACAAAATTAGGGTCAAATTCAAAACAAAAAATGAAAGTTTTTTCTTGACAAATAAATAGGTATAAAATTCAATATTAAATTGCTTTAAAACGTGATGGAGGTGAAAATCAAAGACTAAAATTCATGAAGATAAGAAGAGCAAATGTGCAATAGGATAAGCACAGAAGTAGTGGTGGAGCAAAAAAAAATTCATTGACCCAACTTACAGTACCTTGGAAAAGTGGGGTTGGATAGCAAATAACAATAAAAAAGGGTGGGGTGGTTCAGTCTCCAGTTGTTCTCTCTTTCTATCGACTTTCTCTTTCTTTGGTTATGTATATATGTGGAGCCCATGGCTGCCCATATGCACTGCTGGTTATCAGCTATAGCTTTGTTTTGTTTTCCTTTATAAGCCGTTGTCTACTGAGGAAGACCAAACACCCAAGTCCAAACCAATTTCAGTTTGTTCATTATTACACCGAGTCATAACTTTCTTTCTCCTTTTCCTATCTTCCTCTTCTCTTTTACTTGCAACAAAGAAAGGAGAGAAAGGAGGAGTGTAGAAAGGAAAAACAAAGAACCCAAAGTGGATATAAAAGGCCTATCAATCTGGAGTGTCGATTTGATGGATCTATAGATCTAACCCTTGAAAAAACCCGCATGTATTGCTCTGTTTCTTTTAGATCTCCGTCGTTTTCATCTGCTATTATTCAGTAGATGAAAACTCAACAGTACAAAACAGCTTAACTCTATTGTGAGTTTTTTTTTTTTTTTATCTTTTTTATAGTAATTTGTGATTGATGTTTTTCCTTCCAGTTAGTTCTCTTCCTTTAAATTTAAACTCTGAATAGTTATTGAGCATTTATTGTTGTAGAATTTTGATTGTCTAACCATTTTTATTGTTTTGTTCAAGTGTGGGATTGTAAAAGTGGATTTGAGTTTCTCTACTTTGATCTTCGTCACTTTTCTTTTTAGCCACAACCTGTGTCCTTTCTATTGTTTTTATTTACTTAACTGGCAGTATTAGCTTATGGATCCTTTTTTTTTCTTTCCATTTTTCATGTTAGGCAGAAATGGATGTGGGTTCTCCTTTCTTTGGGTGAAGGGATCAATTTGATAATAAGTTGGAAGTTATATTTGTTCAATTGGATTTTTTTTTTAACAGGGGTGTGTATTTTTTTGAGTGTGCAGGGAAGGACTTTGTTGGGGGTTTATTGATTAAGTATTAGTTTTTGGTGGGTATATTGCATCCAATTTGGGATGTTTAGGAGGAATTGGAAGCTTGCCCGGGTGAGATGAGGGATGTTATCAAGGTTGGTCAACTTTCTGAGGGCCTGCTGGCGACCGTCCTCGGACCTTTATGTCCACAAAGGTTCGGATGCAGCAGGCCGGCAAGATGGGCTCCTTTGGTACAAGGACAGTGGGCAGCACTTGAATGGTGAATTTTCCATGGCTGTTGTCCAGGCTAACAATCTGCTTGAGGATCAGAGCCAGATTGAATCTGGCTCCTTGAGCACTCTTGAGTCTGGTCCATACGGTACCTTTGTAGGAATATATGACGGTCATGGTGGCCCTGAGACATCGCGTTATATCAATGATCACCTGTTCCAGCATTTAAAGAGTAAGTGACCTTAAAACCAAATATAATTATTGGCATAGGGGATTTCTTATGCATAGATTGTATTTATTCCCCTCTCTATGATAAGCTATTAAACTCACAATTCAAGTTCCTTTAATGTAAAATTTTTAAGTTGAGAATCAGGTTGGTACCACAGTGACTCAGTTGATATTATTATTTTGCAGGGTTCGCCACAGAGCAGCAATCAATGTCTGTGGATGTCATAAAGAAAGCATATCAAGCAACAGAAGATGGTTTTTTCTCTCTCGTTACAAAACAGTGGCCTATGAAGCCCCAGATTGCAGCTGTTGGATCATGCTGCCTGGTTGGTGTTGTTTGCAATGGGACCCTTTACATCGCTAACCTTGGTGATTCTCGTGCTGTGCTGGGAAGGCTTATCAAGGCAACTGGAGAGGTTCTTGCCATCCAGCTGTCATCAGAGCATAACGTAGGAATAGAGTCTGTCAGGCAGGAGATGCATTCTTTGCATCCTGATGATTCGCACATTGTAGTTTTAAAACATAAAGTTTGGCGTGTAAAGGGCCTGATACAGGTAAGTTCTTTGCTTGGATTTAAGTGATAGACATAGGAAGGGATCTATGCAATTTATATTTTCTTGATATCATTACAACAACAACAACAAACTAAGCTTTATCCTATAACTCTGGGATCCGCTGTACGAAAGGCCAAAAAAAAAAGAATAATGTTAGGTCATGATTTTGAATCTTCTTGCATTTTCTTGATATCATTGACTGCTATAAATGGATTTCGCCAAAAAAAGCTATAAATGGATTAAAAGAATTAAATAATAACATCCTTACTCAAGGAAAATCTGCTTTTTTTAAGTCGTGTCTTTTTCATCCTTATGTGAAAATCTAGATTTTAGAGCTTTCATTTGGTTGAAACATTATAATATATTAAAATATGCAAGCTAAATTAAAAGGAATTTGTATATTGTGGTTGTTAACTCATTTTGTTGCTCAGTTATTTTCCCTTAATCATCATAGTTTTTTTTTTTTTTTTTTTGGGGGGGGGGGGGTGATGCTGAGGGTTGTTATATACATAGGACATTTACAGAACCTTTTCATTGCAGGTTTCTAGATCTATAGGTGACGTTTATCTTAAAAAAACTGAATTCAACAGGGAGCCTCTGTATCAAAAGTTTCGTCTGCGTGAACCTTTTAGAAAGCCAATTTTGAGCTCTGAACCATCAATATCTGTGCATGAATTCCAACCTCATGATCAGTTTATCATATTTGCTTCTGATGGGCTCTGGGAACATCTCAGCAATCAGGATGCAGTTGATATAGTTCAAAATCATCCCCACAATGTAAGATATACTTATGTTAATCGAGAATTTAGTGTGGGTGTACTATTAAGTCTATAATCTACTTATTAACCGCATGATTTGTGGTTTATGGAGCCTATTGGCAAAATTGGGAAAGCATGCGTTCTTTCAATTAGTTGTGACTTCGTGTTAACTTGAAGCAATCTCATCCTAATGCAATTTGAGCTTTTTTTTCGTGTCTGCTTTGAGATCATTACTTCTATGTTGCTTCACTCAGTGTGACATCAATACTCATTTTGACATTAATTTTCATTTCATGATCTTCTATTAAGTTCTGCTAGACTGCTAGTGCTGCTTTGAGCAGCCTGGTTTTTCTTGATTACATTAGCTGTTTCTTAGCTTTAGAAGTTTTAGCACAAATTGATCCATGATTGAATGGTGACATATGCTTATGAAATGTAAAACAAAAAGTAAATCCAGACTTACAATCTAGGCTTAGAGATCATTGAATGGAGCCTTGAGCAACCAAGGCCACCTATTTTCTTTCTTATGTCATATGTGTGTTTTGTAATTTTTGTACAATGGATGGATGCATATGTATCACTCCTTTAATGCAGCCACGCTTATATTATTATTATGGAACCCTGCTGGACAGGTGCATGGAGAAGAGTAATTGTGATTTGATTGTTTTGTGCTTAACTTCTTACAGGGGAGTGCTAGGAGGCTTGTGAAAGCTGCCTTGCAGGAAGCTGCTAAAAAGAGAGAAATGAGATACTCAGATTTGAAGAAGATTGACCGAGGTGTACGGCGGCATTTCCACGATGACATCACAGTTGTAATCGTATTTCTTGATTCAAATCTTGTAAGCAGAGCCAGCTCAGTAAAAGGCGCTTCATTATCCCTTAGAGGAGGTGGAGTGAACTTGCCTGCAAAAACTCTGGCTCCCTGTACCACACCAATGGAACTGCATATCAATTGCTGAGGTTCTCCACTCATACTGTTGTATCTAGTGCTGGATCCTTTTCTGAATTTCCATGATACCATCAGTTCTTGCTTTTAATTAATTTTTAATTTTTTTAATGTACAATGTAACATTTTAACTTGAGATATATTCTATTTAGTTTATAAATCCTTGAGCTGGAAAAGGAAAGAATCAGAAAAATAGTGCTGCAAAGGTGGCAAAACAAAGATAATTTCTCTAGGATGATCATCTCTAGCATTCATATTTGCTCTCAAACTGAGTTTTTGGTTTTGTAAATTATGTTCATCCTGAAAATCAAAATTGCTATAATTGTTGTTTGCATGTTGCAAAAATTTCGAGTTTTGTTGCAGCATTGTAGGCACGGACTGGAATGAACGCTAATGGAATAATTCATCTCCTTTTCTAGGTTCTTTTCTTGACCAGCTGTTGTTCTGGAAATTAACAACGTTAGCTGGAGACTTGCTGGCGGTTTCCTGTTTAAAAACCATAGGACTCTTATAATTAATGTGGCTGATTAAAGACAAATGTCTCTTTTTTAGGGCCATGGGTCATGGGTATTGGACTATTTTGGGCCCTGATGGGCCGTGGAGGTTGTTGCTTGGTGAATCATTTCTTATGGTGTTAGGAAGGGAAGGCAGTACAAAAGCGACGGGTCCTTGATCCAAAATCTAAGTGGGACAAGACTAATGCCAATATGCTGCCTTCTTTTGCCCTTTCTGGCAAATCATCTAAGCATTGGACGGAACAGCTACTGCTCCAGTCCCACATTTTTTAATCTCAAACCACAGACCCAGTCCAAGCCTCATCTTTAGTGCTTTGATAAGGGAAGAATGATTGAGGTGAACCAAGAAAATTTTAGTAAATGTTTCTTCCATGTGATGTACTGGTCCATTCCATTTGTTTTCTCTTCTGCTTTTTTGCAAAATTAATCAATGACCATGAAAGTAATTCAAGCCAAATACAAGGATATTGACCTAATCTGAAGATGGAGACTGCTGCACTGCTAGATGACAGGTTCAAGAATATAACCCAGTAATAAATGGTAGAAAAGCTAAGCGAAAAAGGATGGTTGAAACGATTTTCTGTCATCTCACTTTCCTACCAAAAGCCATTATTAACACATGAAATATCTATGGAAAATTAAGTAATACTTGAACCAAGTGTAATTAGTGTATGGTTAAATTCTTTACTCTGAAAGATTGAGAAAGGCATCATTATATCTGTGCCTTTTAGAGATGAGTTGTGGACCATCTGTTTCTGATACTTGTAGCTTTCAACAGGTAAGATGACAGGCAAGCAATAGTCACATTAGTTTAATCCCATCTAGGAGAGATTGCCGAGGGGAATCTGAGAGAGCCGGTGGGCCACCTTTTTCCCACCAGCTACTGCATATTCATTCCAGCCCATGAGAGGCCCCACACTCCCTCCCTATATTGTCCTTTTTCTCATAACTTTTTAGTGACACAATTCTCAATGCCTTCCAGGGCTCCAAGTTCACTTCTCGTCAGTGTTTCACGCAACTTATTTTGTCAATTCCTCCTGCTACTAGTGCTAATCCCACTCCAACCAAACCTAATCTTTTTGCAAAGTTTAAGAAATACTCTATAAAAACCCATTTTATAAAACCAAAAAAAAGGCAAAGTTAGCTAAAACTTGACTTGGCCAATGTTTTTTTATTGCTCTAACAAATCCTCCTTGAGTAAAGCAGAAAAGTTACAAACATGTGAATGTACATGTGATCGTTCAATCATAAATGCACTATTTCGATCAGAAATAGGTTTAATTTGTTTGACTTAAACGAGTAATGAGATACTATAGAATAAGATTACCCCTAAAAAGAAATTTTTTTAAAGAATAAGCTGGACATTTTGGAAAATAATATGCAAAATATGGCCCAAGAAATACAATACTCCTAATAGTGCTTTACAAAAGAATAAAAGCATTAAGTTTTTCATCTCTATACCTTGTGGAAAAATCATAAATATATATATAATATTATAATATACATAATTATCATGTAGTAATTACTGACGTACAGGTTTATATAAATAATTTTTTTTTATACGTAAGATAAATTTTAAAATTTTTTATTATGATGACACATAAGATATTTATTAATTTTAAATTATTTATAAAAAAATATTTTAAAAATTATTAAATTATAAAAAATTTTAAAATTTAATCAGAAATCAATTTAAATTCTAATAAAATTCTTTTATCATGTATATCACTTTATCTTAATTTTAAAATAAATTTTAAAATAATTTACCTTTTCTAATTTATCTACAATTAACATGAGTATTTAATTACTATAACAAACTTAAATTAAACTGTAACATATTAATGCATCTAAATTTGGGGACAATTAATCTAAATATGTATTATATATGTTTCTCTCATGCATGTACCCACACAAAGATATTTTATATGTTTCATTATGCCAAAAAAATTAAAAATAAAATTTATGTTTTTCATGTTAAACAAGTAATAAATCTTTAATCATGTTATTCATGAGCTACTTAAATAAATAAATAAATAAATATATTTTATTGTTTGGAGCCTTGATAAGTTAGTTGTAGGTTTTTGTTGGTAAAAAATATAGTTTATATATAGCATTTGGCATGAAAAATACATTTAATAATCTCTTACAAAAAATTGAATGGGATTATTTAAGACATTTCTAGTCAAAAATATCTTAAATAATAAAAAAAAAGGCAAGAAATTATTCAAAATATTTTTGACAAAAAACGCCTTAAATAATCCCTTATCTTTTTTTTTTTTGAGATTATTCAATGCATTTTTTATTAGAAAATGCCTTAGGGTTATTCAAGGCTTTTTTAACCAAAAACACATTTATTATTCCACTTCAATTTTTATATGATGATTATTCAATATATTTTTGCCAATATACATAATTACCATATAGTAATCACTGATGTGGACGCTTACGTGGCATTTAGGTGGATAATTTTCTTTTTCAATACGTAAGATAAATCCTAAAATTTCTCATTATGATGATACATAAGATATTTATTAATTTTAAATTATTTATAAAAAATATATTTTAAAAATTATTAAATTATCTAAAATTTTAAAATTTAATAAAAAATCAATATAAATTCTAATGAAATTCTTTTATCATGTATATCACTTTTTCTTAATTTAAAATCAATTTTAAAATAATTTCTTTTTTAATTTATCTACAATTAACATGAGATTTAATTACTATAACAAACTTAAATTAAATTGTAACATATTAATGCATCTAAATTTGGGGACAATTAATCTAAATATGTATTATATATGTTTCTCTCGTGCATGTACCCACAAAAAAGATATTTTATATGTTTCATTATGCCAAAAAAATAAAAATAAAAATTATGTTTTTCATGTTAAACAAGTAATAAATCTTTAATCATGTTACTCATGAGTTGCTTAAAATAAATAAATATATATATTATTGTTTGAAGCCTTGATAAGTCAGTTGTGGGTTTCTGTTGGTAAAAAATTCGGTTTATATATGGCATTTGACATGAAAAACGCCTACAATAATCCCTTACAAAAAAATTGAATAGGGTTATTTAAGATGTTTTTGGCCCAAAACACCTTGAATAAACTAAAAAAAAAAATGACAGGAGATTATTCATGGTGTTTTTAGTTAGAAATGCCTTAAAACACCTTGAACAACCTCCATTAAATTTTTTGTAAAAAATTATTTAAGGCGTTTTTTGCCAAATACGCCTTGAATAATCCCCTACCATTTTTTTGGGATTATTCAATGCGTTTTTTTTATAAGAAATGCCTTGAATAATCCCTTACAAAAAATTTAATAAGGTTATTCAAGGAATTTCTGACAAAAATATCTTCAATAATCCATTTCAATTTTTATGAGATGATTATTTAAGGTGTTTTTGCCCAAAAAATACCTTAAATAATCACTTCATAAAAATTGAAAGAGATTATTGAAGGTATTTTTTACCTTTGTGACAAAAAATGCCTTAACTAATTCCTAACCTTAAATTTCAAACCCTAAATTCATAAAATTTAAGGGGATTATTCAAGACGTTTTTGCCCAACAAATGTCTTGAATAACCCATTCAATTTTTTTATAAGGATTATTCAATGTATTTTCTGATAAAAAATACTTTGAATAATTTTTTTTAATTAAAAATCAATAAACCATTTTTTTTATCAATGTATTACAGAAAATCATGACAATTATCATTAAGACTCCCATCGTTATAAGAACTAAGGCACATTTTTTATAGACATAAGATTGATGAAGAAATTATCACAATATCGAATGGATCCAAATGATGATGATATTGTGAAGCACATTATCAAGGTCAGTCACATGATTAGGGAATTGATATGGTCTGGATGTATGCTCATTAGGAAAAATGAGAAGAAATATCAATTGTTGAAAGATACACTTTTAACCTCTATACAAAAGAATCTTTTACATTAGATTTGGATGAAGCATCCCAAATATAAAACATTGATTAAGAAATTTGTGAAAAATCTGTGAGCATGGGAGCAAGGAAAAGTACAACCCTTTCTGTTTGCTCGAGCCTTTGTAATGGAAAAAGCAAATTTTTTAGATATCTATGGATAAGAAATGGAAATGTAAAACTATCAAAGAAATTTTTTAGATTTCATTCCCGTTATTAGAAAAGTGCTAAGTACTAATTAGGAACAAAGCTTAATGAATATTTAGTATGATTTATTAGGAAATTTATTTATGGATTCAGTATTGATATACTATGTTTCAAATATATGTATGATAACTTTTGAATTTTTTTATTTCTCAAGTATTATCTATTAAGTGACAGCAAAAAATGAAATCTTTTTTAATATATAAAAGCATATATTTTCAAACTTTCATCAAAATATTTAGTTATGATTTTTTTACTGAATAAAAAAAACATATTTATTCCCTTGATAGAAAATCACTCAATGGATTAATATTTAAATAATTATACTAACTTTTTTTTCCATAAATTTAATGAATCAAATGGATCAAAATATTTTAGAAAAGAAAATTTGTGACAAAAAGAATTTTGAAGAGATATCATCAGAAGAAAAAAAAAACCAGTAGCCAAATGAGTTATTATAAGTTTAAGGTTTAAAGTTTAGGAATTAGTCAAACGTTTTTTACCATAAACGCCTTCAATAATCCTTTCATAAAAATTGAAGGAGATTATTCAAGACATTTTTTGCCACAAATACCTTGAATAACCCCATTCATTTTTTGCAAAGATTATTCAAGGCATTTTTTGACAAAAAATGCCTTGAATAATCATTTTTGATCAAAAACTTGATTATTTAAATTATCATCGTATATGTCAAAGAGATTATAATAATTATTAAGATTTAATATATGTGAATTTTTTTAAACCAAAGGAGTAAATCTGAACACAGAATGCCCTGAAAAATGGAAGAAAATCTCAAGTATTGTATTTTTTTCGGGGATCACACTTTCTTCCGAAATCTAAGATTCCACGAACCAAAAGTTATCAAAATTACGTAAGACAAAATTTTTTGTCATAAAAAAATACTTAAAGAAAAATAGATAAGTGTGAGTATTCTAACTTATTATTTTTAAATGATTGCATATGATAGTGACTAATGTAATATTAGATAAAGGTATCAAGATATAAAACATAAGATAAACTATCAAATGAAGATGTAAAATAATAAAATTTAAATATTATTATCTGATTAGGTATCATTTATAGATAAATTTATTATTTAAATAAAATCTATCTATTATATAGCTTAATTCTTTATCGTCTTTTCATTCAACTTACTTTTCAAATAATATTCCATCTTCTCACATATTGTAGCATTACTCTTTTATTACTCTTCCATTTAAGGTAAATTTATTTTTTCTTTTTTATTTTGTTGAGGTAAGCCCTTTTAGTTTAATTTTGACTTTTTTTTTATTGCACTCAAGTAAATGAATAGAACAAAATGCCAAGAACATGTAAAGCAATACAGAATGTAAATGAGCTTTGATATATTGTATGTTAGAGATCACTTCTGGAACTTTAACAAGATTACAAAAAGAAGCAAGATTTTTGTTACTAACTGATGAGGCCATAATCAATTTATTAGAAAATAGTAACAAATTATGAATAACCTTTAATCCTTTCATTAATCCAAAAATAAAAATAAAAAAAAGAAAAGATATACAATAGATTGTCTTTCATATTACTATCATATCATTATTTTCACATCATGTTATTAAAATGCACATTGCTTTCTTTCCATGGGAATTAAGATTACAAATTTTCTTATGTTTGAAATAAACTAACATTTATTGTTTACTAGATAGTTCTAGCAAAAAGAAGCTGCAATCTTGAGGCAATAACTACAGAAGTTGTGGGAAAACCATCAATACATCCTTCTCTTTGAGCTTAAAATTCCATAATATTTCTTCTGAAAAATGTTTCTTATCTTAAAACAAAATTTTAAAATAAAAACTTAGTCACATAAGTTAGCTTTGTTATCTTTTCAAATGCCATAAAAAGATTATTTTAGTTTTTCAAATATAAGACAAATAGTATAAAGAAAAAATATTATTGCAAATAATAAAAAACACTAATTAACATTCTAGAAATGATGAAGAAAACATGCAAGAACAAACATTTTTAGGAAAAAGAACGAACAATACATTCAAATTGCCAATGCTTGAAATGTATAAATGAGTTAGCAAAACACAGATAGTGAATAATTCAGTATAAATGAAATGTATGAGGCAAAAGAAGAAAATAAAAACAACTAAGTAAGAAACAACCCTGCCATTGCACTGCAAGAGGTATTGAATGAAATAAAACCCTCAAAAAATACATTTACACTAGTTATGAGTATTATATTTACTGAGGTGATATATGATTTGAAAGACATAGAGGAAGATAGAAGCAGCATTGAGATTTAATTGTGATTGTTTAATCTAATATATCATATTTCCCAACAAAACTGATTATACTAACTTTTATAAAACATCTTTCGACTGCTTTGGGTCTTTGATCCAGTCTAGAATCTATTAATTGATAGGTATAAGTTCCAAATAGGCTCTTATACAATCAAACTTTGGATATTCAAGCAACACAAGATTCTTATCCATGGCATCCTTCATCATATGTCCATATCTAACCATGAGCCCCTAGGACTAGGTTTTAAACCTAAAAGCCATAGATGATTGGAGTAAGCTTCAATTATGCTCTTCTATCACTTAAGCTTGAGATATTCTAATCAAATTAAATTTACAAATTGATCCTTTTCTACCATTATATCCTAAATTATCAAATTTTCACTAACCTTTCAAACTCAAAAAGCTATAAGGATGTTCTGATAAAAAATGCCAATTATTAATATTACATATATATTCCAAGTCAAAGTGACAACAATATTGATTGATGAAAGCTTTAATAAGGTACCAGATGGGACAGGATATATATTTGCAATTTAGAAAAAAAATTATAAAAAAAAATATTAGTTTTTTTTTTTAAATTGTCAAATGAAAAAGAAAATAAAAGTTTTTTACATTGATTGCATTAAAAACATAAAAAAAAATTATGCCAAAAATTCATTAAAATTAAAAGTGAAACAGATCGAACGACAAAAAAAATATATAAGTTCCTAAATCCTGAAACTATGAACTGATCACTCAATGAAACATAGGTTAGATAAAACTGACATGATTAAAACTTCAATGCCATTCATCACCTTTCAATTCATGATTTCAAGTACAAAGTACAATTTGTGAGTTAAAAAAATTAGTTCAACACTTGCTATGAACTTATCTAAACACAATTAAGCAACTCAGATAACATAGAAAACAAGCATAACTATGAAGGAATTTCAAAGTTCTCAAAACAAGGTAAGAGTCACAAGGAATATTTTGTCCATATAATAGAAAATTTTTTCAAAACACCAAACTGCATCACTTCACCAATTAATGCTAATCTTATTGAAATGGCTTCCTTAAAGTCCTGTTAATGCAATTTCCCTTGCCTGTCTTTACCTTCTATGAGTTTCACAAAACCTAACAAATATAGCATAAAAACATTAGCAAGATTACTCATGCATTATTACTAATAATGAAATAGTCAAATGTATTGGCATTTTCTCTAATTTGGGGCCAGAAATAGAAAAAAGAATGAGTTTAATTGAAATTTCAACTATATAGTCTAGATAACATGGTAGAAGAAAAAAGATAGGAAATTGACAAGAAAACATGTTTGTGCCAATTTTTTCAAGGAGTTACGCAAACTAGGTTTATAAGGCATGTCAAGAAACCTAGGTCTTACATTATCCATGATCAAGAGTTTTCTAGTTTCTACTTCCCTCAACAACAACCTATCAAATTCCTCAGTCTCTATTTGAAAGGCACAATAATAATCCAAACTGTAAATAGAAAAAGAATGCTTTCGTTTGTGTACAACTTTGAAAACTAAGAAACAATAAACCAACAGAAAAATAGAAAAAAGAAATAATTGACGCAATTCCATCAAGAGAGTTACTATAGATACAATTTTAAATACATTATCCATATATTGCATATCTGAAAATCTATTCGAGTAAAATAGATGCTCAAATTCTCACACATTTTCTTAATTAATCCCAAATCCCAATCAAGTTTCTATTCACTCAAATCTATAACAGCACCAAGACGCAAGCAACAAATTAAAATTGAAACCATAAGTAAAAAAAAAAAAATTACCTCTGACAATAACGATATATCCAATGGTCAACTTCTAGGACATAGACAAAGCCATGTTTTTTTTACCCTTGTTGTCTAAAAACTCCACTTCTCTTTTTTTTCCACTATCACTTCCGTCACTATAATCCCCACAGCCACCACCTTCTCTACTGCTTTTAATTTTTTTTCTAATATTTACCTTTGCCTCTAATGCTTTTTTTCTATTTTCTTTTCCCATTCTTAGACTTTCCAGAAGAGTATTATTTTTAGGCCCAAAAAAATGGGCTCATCAGTACTAACCTAGCTTGGCTCAGCCTTTTCAGGCCATGTAAGGTGACGCAATGAAGCCATAACCATGTTTATGAATGTGAAAGAATTATTTTTTTTTTTAATAAAGGAACTTATAGATTGGAGATAGAAAAAAATTAAGGGTATTATAATTTGAATATTAAATTTATTAAATGTAATTTTTTAAAATTAAATGTATAAATTAATTGAGATAAATTTTGGATTTGCAAATGAATTATTTTATAATTAAGATATGTTTATTATGAGCTTAACAAATTAATATGATTAAAATTTTGACAAATTAAAAAAATATAATCTATTACTTACTAATAAGAAAATTATCTCATTTCATTTAGATTTTATTAATGAGTAGCAATATAATATATATCTTTTAAAGTCTATTAAAAAATAAAAAAATTAATTTAAAAATAAAACATATGAGGGTATTTAATTTAAAAATAAAGCATTATTTTTTAGTTGACTTACATTGAGTTTGGGTCAGATTCAAATTATAGTGAGATTGATAATTAATTTCTAAGCAAAGAAATTCTTATATTCTTTTTTTTTTAATAATTAAGTTTTCCTTTTATCTTATTTTTATTCATGAATAAATCTTTTATTAATAATATTATAAAAGAAGTTCTTATCATGTGATCTTTTGTGTTTGCAATTAATTAAAATTATAGGCACGTCATAAATCAATAAACCATTTTTTTTATCAAATGTATTACAGAAAATCATGACAATTGTCATTAAAACTCTCATCGTTATGAGAACTGAGGCATATTCTTTGAAAGCCATAAGATTGATGAAGGAAATATCACAATATCAAATGGATCTGAATGATGATGATATTGTGAAGCATATTATCAAGGCAATCGTATGATTCAGGAATTGATATGATCTGGATGTATGCTCATTAGGAAAGATGAAAAGAAATATCAATTGTTGAAAGATACACATTTAACCCTTATAAAAAAGAATATTTTACATGAGATTTGGACGAGGCATCCAAAATATAAAACATTGATTAAGAAATTTGTGAAAGATTATGTGAGAATGGGAACAAGGAGGAGTGCAACCCTTTCTATTTGCTTGAGCCTTCGTAATGAAAAAAACAAAATTCCTAGATATCCATGGATAAGAAATGTAAATATAAAACTATCAAAGGAATTTTTAGATTCTATTCTCGTTATTAAAAAAGTGATATGTACTAATTAGGAACAAAGCTTAATGAATATTTAGTATGATTTATTAAGAAATTTGTTTATAGATTCAGTATTGATATACTATGTTTCAAATATATGTATGATAAGTTTTGAATATTTTTTATTTCTTAAGTATTATCTATTATGTGATAGTAAAAAATTAAATCTTTTTTAATATATAAAAGCATATATTTTCAAATTTTCATTAAAATATTTGGTTATGATTTTTTTACTAAATAAAAAATTATATTTATTCCTTTGATAGAAAATCACTCAAGGGATTAATATTTAAATAATTATCTAACTTTTTTTTCACAAATTTAATGAATCAAATGGATCACAATATTTAAAAAAAAAAATTTTGTGACAAAAAGAATTTTTAAGAGATATCATTAGAAGAAAAAAAAATAACCAGTAGCCAAATGAGTTACTATCTTCAGATGAAAACTCATCCAAATTATATCTTTAAACCAAGAAAAGTTCTTATTTTTAGAGACTTTTTACCATTTTGTGGACAAATTCTCCAAAACTTGCAAAGGAAGAGTTGGATAAATTGTAAACTACCCTGAGTCTGAAAGCCAAAACAATTATAATTGATGAAATTAAACATGATCCTTAAGAAATAATAAATGATAAAAATTATTATGCAAGTGATGAAGCTAATGTTAGCAGCAAGTATAAGCCTTTTTACGATAGTATTAGGAATAATTGTATTACATATTAAATTTTATTTTATTTTTATTTTAAAATTTATTTTATAAATTCAATAAATGTATAAAAATTACTGTCTTCATCACTTGATGTTATGCATCATTTAGTTTATATTGTTTATAATGAAAATTTGTTTTTTTGTTATTAGGTTGTCCTTAAATGTTATCAATATATTTTTTTCATTTGTCTTTATTTTACAATCTATTTAATTGCTTATTGAATTGAATTAAAGATTAGTTTTTATGTGTAGATTTTCGACCAACCTTTATAATTATCTCATTCTTGACAAATCAACCTAAGGTATGTTATAAGCTAACTTTGCTATATATCTTTTTTTTATTATTAAATATGGAAAAATCTGCATGGTCATACATAATATTATTTCACATTTACATTGATAAAAAAAATAGAAAGTTAGATATATAGATAGATTTTGCGATATATGATGTATATATACATGATCTCAAAATAATTTTATTTTTTAATTACATTTTTTAATGGAGAATTTTAAATAGGTCAATGGAATCGAAAAAACATAGGCAACGAAGGCGGGATATTTTAAACCAATGTGAAACTAAGAGAGATGTCTGTTCACGTAACTCTTTGTTTGGAAATTAAAAAACTTATCCCATTTCAATTGCTTCATTGTTGACGATTTCAACACCAATTGGACCAATGAATCCAATTTGGTTATTCCAAATAAATATATAGAATGTTTGTCCAAATATTATCAGATTTGCTAATGAGTCACCTTTATTGGTCACCTCTACTGGTAATAGTTCAGTAACACAACCTAATTCATGGCAATATTTGTAACAAACAATAGCCATTCCATCAACGCCGCTAATGCCGATGGAATCACCTTCCATTCCAATCAAGACTCTAACATCTCAGAGAACAATGCAATTAGCAAAAAGATTATTGTTACAAACTTCATAACCATTGATGATGTCAAGAAAAGATTCTTATACACATTCTACCCTTATTAATTCCTCTTTAAGATTGCTGTTTAGCTTGACATGTCCATCAACTACAACTTAGATAGATTTAAACTTTGATTTAGCTTTTTATCTTTAAAATAATGTTGATCATTCCTCACAAACTACATTACATTCATTATGTGAATAAATCATTTTTTTTAAAATACAAAAAAAATTTCTTTATTATTTTTATTTAAATTTAAACTGTTAATGTAGACGATAACGAACCTATAGAGGTAGATGGTTGTCAAGTTGAGTTTGATGACAAAAAAAGTATAAATTAAGTGACATACACAAGTAAGTTACAAATAAGTTATATTATAATAGTTAAAAAATAATTTAATTAATACTAAATTCAAACAATTATAAATATTATTTATAGGAAAATATCTAGAACCGTGAAACTTTGAAAGACCCACAGAAGTTTGTAGAAGTTGTGGAGCAATAATGTGGTATTAAAAAAGAATTGATAAACATAAAAATACGAGAAATCCAAGGTTTAGGTTATGTTGTCTGAATGAAAAAGTTCAACTACCTCTATTGAAAGAAACTTTTGATTTCTTAAAACGATTGCTTGATCATAATGGAGGAAAATGTGCTGCGAAATTTAGAGATAACATTTGAGCATATAAGTCCATGGTTGCATTCACCTTTACTGATGGGGTTATAAATAAGAAGATTAATGATGGTGGTGGTCCATATGTTTTTAGAATTAGTGGATAAAATCATTATAAAATAGGTTTTTTATTGCCAACTAATGGTGCCAGGCCTAAGTTTGCACAGTTGTGTATATCTGATACAAAATGAGATTACCAATAGGTTGGGGACCATGAAATCTAATGAATTTAATAATAGTTTGGATAATGAAATTGTTTGTGGCTTGCTGGCAGTGCTTGATGAGCACAACCAACCAGCAAAGGTATTTAAGATGGCAAGAGATAGGTTTCAAGAGTCAGATTATGTGCCTGTAAGTATCAAGCTGATTGGTACACGCAAAAAAAATGATCGACAATATAATTTACCAACTGCATTAAAAGTTGCTACTCTAATTGTTAGAAATGGTGATGAATCGACAAGTAAACGATATGTAGTTATACAAGAATATGGACGTGGCTTACTATGTATCAGTGAACTGCATCTAAGTTTTATGATAATGCAATACCCGTTATTATTTTCATATGGAGATGATGGGTATCACACTGACATAATGCATAGAGAAATCAAAAGTAAAAATTCAAAAAGAAAAAAACTTACCTAACCACAATACCATGCTTTTTGACTACAATTTCAAGAAAATGAATTGCATACTCTAATTGGTAGTGGTCATTTAACCCATCAATATTTGGTTGATTGTTTCATGAGCATGCAAGCAGAAAGATTTAGTTGGGTAATAAGAAATCAACCAAAGTTACGATGTGATGTCCTACAATGATTGAAAAATACAATCTTGAAAGGAGACATAAAATCTTCTTTTGTTGGGAAAACGATCATTTTGCTATCATCTATCACTGAAAGTCCAACGTATATGATGCAAAATTATCAAGATTCAATGACAATATATAGATAGACAAGTCCTCTAGATTTATTATTAACTTTCACATGTAACCTAAATGGCCAGAGATTAAAAAATTCTTAAAGTTAATCCTTAGACAAAAGCCTGAAGATAGGCCTAATGTGGTCATCAAAGTCTATAAGATTTAGTTGGACCAGTTAATTAGAGACTTGATAAAAGGAAAACATTTTGGACGAGTTAGAGCAGGTTAGTAAATTTTATCTTTAAAGTAATTTATTTATTCAATCTTTCTTAAATAACAATGACTAAAATTTACAAATATCTTGGTACAGTAATATACACCATTGAATTTCAAAAAAGAGGTCTACCACATGCTCCAATTACATTTTTTCTTATTCTAGATGATAAGTTAACAGATGTATCCTTAGTAGATCATTTGATATTTGCAGAGCTTCCCATTAAACAAGTAGATCTTATTACTTACAAAGCAATTGTTCAATTCATGATACATGGTCCATATGGAAATGCAAACATAACATCTCTATACATAATAAATGACACGTGTTTTAAGCATTACCCAAAACAATTTTAGTCTCAAATAATTATTAGTGAAGATGGATTTCTTATATATAAACGAAAGAATGACAATAAGACTACAACTATAAGTGCTATTGAATTGGATAAAGCATGGGTTGTTCCTCATAATGTCGATTTAGTTGTAAAATATGATTCTCACATTAATGTTGAGTTATGTAACCAGTCTAGATGTATCAAATATTTATTTAAGTACATGTGTAAGGGAGAAGATAAAACGACATGTTTGATTTAAGAGAATGCATCAATCGATAAAAAAATTGATAAAAAATTTGTCACTGAAGTTGATGAGATCAAAAGATAAGTAGTATTGTCATTATGTATTAACTTTCGAAGCATGTTGGAGAATATTTCAATTTGATATACAACACCATGAGTAAGCTATAGAACGATTAATATTCCATCTACCACGTGAACAAAATGTCATTTTTCATGATGATGGAAATTTACATGACGTTTAAGTAGGCCAAATGTAAATAATACAATGTTCATGGAATGGATGCGAACAAATGAGTTACAAGAGGATACAAGGAATTTAACCTATGTTGATTTCCTAATAAGTGGGTTTGGTGCGAAAGTAAGAAGGAATGGAAACCTAGAAAGAGAGAAAAGTCTATCGATAGATTATTTTATACTTATCCATCTTCTAGGGAGAGATATTTTCTAAATATACTCTTCAATGTCGTAAAAGGCATTTGATCTTTTAAAGATATAAGGATAGTTAATAGGATTGTTTATCCAAATTATAAAGATGTTTGTAGAGCATTGGGATTGCTTGAAGGTGATTATGAGTGGCATGAAACGTTACATTAAACATCTCTATGGGGACATCAACTACATGATCTATTTGTTACCATTCTTTTGTTTTATGAAGTTATAGAACCAAATGAGTTATGGAACAAGAATTGAGACTTACTTTTTAAGGATATTTTATATCGATAAAAAATGGCATATAGATGACTAGACCTAAATTTGACTCTTGAGCAATTGCAAAACTATACTTTGTTTGAGATAAAAAAAGATAATGAAACAAAATGAAAGATCATTAAGGGATTTTAAGACTATTCCTTACCCTAATTTTGTGTCAGTCATTTATGAATGCAATTGTTTAGTTTTGAAAAAAATGAGTTATGATAGAGATGTGTTATTATGGAATTATAATAACCTATATAATAGACTCAATGGTGAACAAAAAGTTGTATATGATACTATTATTCGTTCCGTGGATAATGTTAGTGGAAAATTTTTTTTATTTATGAAATGAAGGTACTGAAAAGACATTTTTATGAAGAACAATTATTTTTAAGATCTAATCTCAAGGTAATATTATTGTTGCAGTTACATCTTTAGGTATAGTTGCTTTATTATTACCTGAGGGGAGAACAGTGCACTTTAGATTTAAAATTCCTATAAAGTTAGACAAAGACTCATGTTGTGATGTTAAGCAAGGTAGTTCACTTGCTAAACTATTCTGCAGGGTAACTTTGATCATATAAGATGAAGCTCTAATGTCACACAAACATGCATTTGAAGCTGTTGATCGCATGTTATGAGATATTATGCATTCCAAGGATCCTAATTCTGAACAAAAGATTTTTTGGAAAAAAACTATGATATTAAGAGGTGATTTTAAGCAAATATTATCAGTGGTTTCTCAAAGTAGCAGAAGTGACATTATAGTCGTTACAATTTCTAGATCTGAAATTTGGGAACATTGTCAAATATTTACTCTCTTTATTACTATGAGATTGAAAAATCAATCATGCAACTCAATATTAGACTTTAGCTAATGGTTATTAAACTTGGGTGATGGCAGGTTGTCTTTAGTTGGACCAAGTGAAAGTGCAAATTCAACATAGATTAATATTTCAGATTAGTTTTTAATTCTGCATGGGAATGATTCAATATGGCAAATTGTTCACTATACATATCTTAATTTGAAAAATACATTCAATTATCCATCTTATTTAAAAGATCGAGTTATATTAGCACCGACTAACGAAGTAGTTGATCAAGTCAATACTTACATACTTTCAAAGCTTCTTGGTGAAGTAAAAAAAAATCTCAATGCTGATAGGATTTCACCTGCCTCAGCTAATGTTGAAAAACAGTCTATTTTATATCCTCCATAATTCTTAAATTCACTTAAATTTCCCAAGGTACCTAATCATGAAATTGATTTGAAAGTTAGGGTTCCTGTTATTCTTTTACGCAACATAAATCAAAGTGTTGGTCTTCGCAATGGTACTAGATTGGTTTTCACAAAATTGGGCTTTAAGATAATTGAAGCTGAGACAATAATTGGGACTGATGTGGGGATCAGTTGTTCATCCCTCGAGTGGAAATATCCTATTCAAAATCAAAATGGCCATTTACTCTAACACAAAAATAGTTCTCAATCAAAGTTTGCTTTGCAATAACCATAAATAAGAATCAAGGACAAACATATGAAAATGTTGGCATGTATTTGCCAAAAGTGGTTTTCACTCATAGCCAATTATATGTAGCTGCTTCCAAAGTAACATCACTATAGGGATTAAAATTTTTAATTGAAAACAATGATCATGATATTCATTCAGGCATAAATAATGTTGTATACACTGAGGTGTTTAATGATGTTTTCCAAAAGTGACACACTTGATTTAATATTTAATTGTTTAATGTATGCATATATTTACAAATTTTTTGCATTTTTATTCTAATTATATTTAATATTTAAATAATTCAAAATTTTCATTTTTTTTCTTATAGGGCATGATGTAAGGTTACCAATACTTGCAACAGTTTCAACAATTGAAGACTAATGGAAGGTTAAAGTAAAAATCACTAGAATGTGGGATGTTGTGAATGCTAATAAGAATTGAGAAGTTATAGGTTAGGGAATGATTCTGTTGGATGAAAATGTGAGAGCTTTATTTTCCTAATTTATACATAATAGATTATTCATTTTATATATCTCTAATAAAATTATTCAATAAACATTTTCTTTTTTTTACAGGATGATCACATTCATGCAATGTCATTAAAAAATTTGGCAGACAAGTATCGTACACTACTAATGGAAGAAAATGTTTGCATGATTCAGAATTTCAAAGTTTGTAACGTGTCTGGCTCTTATTGAATTGTGAAAAACAATTTGATGGTCTACTTCAAACCCAATACATTTGTCAAGATTGTTAATGGTTTGAATAGTTCACTTAAGTTGCATAAATTTGAGTTTCTAGAGTTTGATGCTATTTAATCACATTATCTTGATAAAACATATTTGACAGGTCCATTGACTTCAACTTTATATAATTCTTTTTAATTTTGTATTTTATATTAATTTAACTAATTATTCTTTGAAACTATTTGATTCTTAAAGATGTTTTTGAAAAATCGAGCAAGATAAGTTCAATTATGAATCAAGATGTTTAAGGTGAAAAAGTTAATAAAAGGGTATTAGAAATAAAAAATGCAAGGTATGCATTGAGAAATACTTAATTACATAATGCATATGTGAAATTAATTGTTTAACTAACTATTTTGATTTTTTTTTCTTGTAGTGGAACTCAATGGAAATTGCTATTTGGGGTGGAGTTGCATATCAACTTGATGACAGTATTCTAGCAAGAAATAATGAAAGTATCATATTGGTTGTGACATCCACTGTTGCCAAACAATTTAAAGATAAGTAAAAAAAAACTATATTTTAATTAATTTAGTTTTAATCCCAATTATTTAAAATAATGTTTCTTATATTGAATATTTAGTTTAGGTAAATACAATTTATCATCTACATCATCAACAAAGTTATACAAGAATTTGGATATATCTGAAGCTGCTATAATTCTAAATAGGTACTTCAATAATAGATATAAAGTTATGTTAAAAAATATTGAAGCATAAAAAAAGATATAATGCATTTTACAAAATATATATTTATAATTTTGGATGCAAATACAGTTAAATTATTGGTGATTCTTAAGTCCAAAAGTATCTGACACCAATAAAAGAAGTCGTATCTTCTAAAGAAATATTATTTGCAAATAGGATATTGATAGCTGATATTTATCATGTCATGAATAACAATTCATACAAGGTAAGAACTATAGACTTTAGTTAAATATATTTCAATTTAAATATATATTGTATTAGATAATTGTTTATAATTTAATACTATTATTTAAATTTTAAATACTATTTCATTTTAGTTTTTACAAGAACATAATTTCGTATTATATATTAACCTCAAAATAATTGAAAAAGACAAAAATTTGGAAAACCATATAGATGCTGAATATTATGATATTACTGGAACTCCTACAAACAAAATGTACATGAGAGTAAGTTATTACGTATATTATTTAAATATTTAAAATTATTATTTCTCTTAAATAAAAAAAAAATTTATCTTAAAATTATATAAATTTGCAAGTGTACAAAAATAATAAAAAAAGTTGAAGATGTTATAAATTGAATAAAATTAATTTGAAGTGATAAGACTTTTAATTTTTATTTTAATATTTTGTTGGCATAATTAATAATATTTTTTACAATATTTTTTGGATGATTTTTCTTCTTCCAATATTATTTATCATATATTTTAAAGTTTATTAATTTGTTAATTAAAATTTTATTTTTATTATGATTTGATGTTTTAATTATATTATTTATATTTTATATATTTTTTAAACATGTTAATAATTTAATAATATTATTTTATATTATTTTAAATTTAAATAAAATAAAAATAATTCGTGCATCATATGGATAGTAAGTTAATTTAATAATATATTTTTATATTTAATATATATAAATTATTATGTTATAGTTTGTATTGATATATTAATATAATTTTTTTAAATTTTTTGAAAAAAAAAATATAATTTTATTAAAATTTTAAATAATATTATTTTTATATTCATGATTTATAATAATTTAAAAGATAGTTTTTTATGCCGTTGACAGTAATTCTATAATAAATTTTCAGGATGTACCAAATTCTTGTCTATATTTTAGTGTACCGTGTGACGATGAAAAGATGAACGAATATACTTTAGATTGATTTTTATATAATTTTGTACCATGAAGATTAAAGTCCCATGTCAGCAATTGGATTGTCCACTGTCCGTCCTGTTTACTACGCTTTGCTGTAGTATTTTCCACCCTTCTGTTGAATGATGATGATTACAAAACCAACGGCTGTAATCTCATAAAGAATCTGATCCGACGGCCACAAAGGGCCAGATTATGAAATTTTACGTTACCATAAGCTGTAACAAAATGCAATTATGACTTCCTAGGGAAAACTGAAGTGAAGTCCCCGCCAAATATCTTCCTCAGTTCAGTTAATACCTCTTTTAAAAGGGTAAAGAGTACCCCTGCCCTTAGCCCCATAGGCCATAGCCAGTTTACGCCCGCTTGTTTTTACTTTCATATTCAAGACACCTGTTCTTTGTGAACTGGACAGTGATTATCACGACCCTATACAGAGCTTGGACTTGATTTCTCTCTCCATAGACAAAGCAAGAAACAGAACTTACCGTATTTTTTTTCTCTCTTACCCAAGACAAAAAGTGTTGAGGTTAGGCTTTGACTCCGGGGGACTCCTAGTGTCTACAGTTTTTGATTTTTTTTTTTTTTTTGGATAAGCTCGTTTCACTTATTGGTTTCCAGCATTTGTCTTAAAAGATCTCTGCCATATCCACAATCTCTTTCTATGACAGCAATGGAAAGGAAAAGTAAGGAAATTTACTGCCTTGTTAGAGACCCATTTGCAGTAAATATACACCAAAGAAAGTAATCTTCATTTATTGTTGTTGCAATTTGCAAGAATGCAAGTTCATGTTGAACAAGCAAGAGCAATGGTTTGAAGTTTCAACCCCTGCAAGTCTAAAAGTGCATTTAAAAAGCAAGAATATCAGTTACAGTGTGTCACTTTATCTCATCCTCTGACAGACTCATCCAGTCACCTTCATTTTCCTAAAGGTTAATTGGCTCTTTTTTTCTTTTTTTGAGTTAAACGACTACGTAAAACCCAAAACGCCCTCCAGTACCAGGCACAGGTCAGTGAGCACAGCTCCAGTGATTCTCTACAACTTTTCCAAGACACCTTTCTGCCAAAACCAAAACCCAGTCTTTTTTTCCTGCTAAAAAGGGTTCATTATATGGTCTAATCAAGAAACCAACTTCAAATTTAGCAAAAAGCCACCATAGCATTTAGCAGAGTGAAACAAAAAAAGAAATGGGTTGTGCTACTTCAAAGAAAGAGGAAGATAACGTTGTGTTACTGTGTAAAGAGAGAAAACACCTCTTGAAATTAGCTGTGGAGCGTAGATATGCTCTTGCTGATGCTCAATGTAAGTATAATCAGTCTCTTTATGCGGTTGCAGCTGCAATAAGTTTATTTGTAGCAAGACATTCCTCTCCTTCTTCTCCTTTCCTCATCACTTTCCCAGCTGCTTCTAATAATGAGGCTGGTGAGATCCCTATTATCAATCCAATGTTCCTTAAACAAAGGCCAACTGAGCTTACCCATGAAACCATTCCTTGTCAATCCTCTCATTCTAAAGTTTTTCTGAAGAAAGGAAATCAAGATCAAGGACAAGAAGAAGTTCCAAGAACTCAAGATGATAAAGAGGGTTGTCTTGAATCCGTGGAAGACGAGCAAGAGAGTGAAGAGGAAGAAGACGAGGTTATTT
Organism: Durio zibethinus; assembly: GCF_047325235.1. Classification (NCBI taxonomy): domain Eukaryota; kingdom Viridiplantae; phylum Streptophyta; class Magnoliopsida; order Malvales; family Malvaceae; genus Durio; species Durio zibethinus. Next base: position 9,936,403 of record NC_143171.1, read on the forward strand.
GTGAGCATTTTTATGGTGAAGAAGCTCCGCCAGCAATGCCATCACTAGAAAAGGAGTTTGCATGGGATTTCTTCAACCCTTTTGATGGAGTGAAAACAGAGGTAGTGAGTAGCGTTAGTGGCAGTTCTGATGAGGAATTGAGAGTGGTGAGAGAGAAAGAGGGAATTCCTGACCTAGAAGAGGATGGCGAGAGAGTTATGAGTGGGAGAAAGGTTGAGAATGTGAAACATGATGGTGATGGGGAGAATAAGAATACAGATTTGAGAAATGGGGATGATCAATATGCAAATGTGAGCCAAGGTGAAAGAAATAGTTTCAGAATGATTAATAATACACCCACAAATGAGAGGGAGTTGTTGGAAGCATTGAAGGATGTTGAGGACCATTTTCTTAGAGCATATGATTCTGGTTTGGATGTCAGTAGAATGTTAGAGGCCAATAGAGTTCAGTTGCAATCTGGTTTGGAGGAACTTAAAGGTGTGCTATGTTGTCTTTCCCTTTTGTTTTTTTATTCTTTCTATGTCATTTTTTCTGTTTCTTGAACATGCTGAGAGTGTTCATGTGATTTTCTTAGAAATATTCATGTTCTTGTTTCAGGCAATAATTTTGTTGTTGCAAACGGTTTAAGAATAAGAATTGGTAATTTTCATTTAATTGAAGAGCTTGATTGATAGGCCATTCCATTACCTAGGAGACCTCTGAACTAGGAATATGAATTCATGGGCTTATTTACCATCCCCTGGACCTCCACAGCAATGTATTAGTAATACTTTTCTTTTGATTTGAGGAATATATATACTTCCATTTCATTCAAATGATGTCACCTGTTCCATGGTCTGCACATATCCATTTTTGGCATGCATTAGTTCGTTAAATTGTTTAACATGCTGTCTGGCTGCAGAGAGCTCGAATAAACTAATCCGGTCAATTACTTGGAGCCGGTCTCCATTATCCCGATCTTCTTCCTGTAAAAGCCTTGTTTCATGTAGTTCCAGAAGTTCTTCTACATGGACAGAATTAAAGACTGATCTGTTTGATGATTTTGGAGGAATGGAATCTGGAAGCCACTCATTGACCCTAGGAAGGTTGTATGCTTGGGAAAAGAAACTCTATAAGGAGGTGAAGGTATTATAAACATAATTCCATTGCTGACCAAAGATGGAAACATTTCCTCTCTCTTTTCTCGCACGCAAACACACATTTTAAATGTTTTCTTTCGTTTTACTTTTTCGCTTGAACCACTTAAATCCTTTTGCATTATTTACCATGGATGGTTGCTGCCATTACTGCACACTATTCTGATGTTTAAGTTCTAAAATTTGAAAGTAAAAAATTAGATTATTATTATTATTTTTTTGGTTTAGACAGAGATGTGAAAGCCTGTTGCTACTCTGTAAAGCTTACAAACTGAGAAGTTGTTTACGGATAACAAATGGAAAATATTATATTTGCTTGATAAATTTTTGTCCTGCCCTTGCTTTTCACTTGGTTTCGTTTCCCTTGATCATTCAATTGAGAATGTAGTCCGATGTGGTGAAAAGTCTTCATGATCTATGAAGAAACCATGTATTTATTTCCCATAAAATGCTGTCTTTAGACTGCTACATTTACACAAGAATGTTCTCCATGCTCATGTGGATAGTCTTTCAGACAAATTGTAACTGCCTTTGACACAATGAGTCTAGCAAGTTTGATTACATGTTTAATGATTAATATGAGTTGAGATTGATTGGATTGCAAGTTTAATAAGCGAAGTAGCATAAAACTAAACATATGATGTGGATTCCAACTTTATAGTTTTGAAATGTTAAATTTGCATAAAAATGAAATCAGTTTTTGAGTGCTTGAGTACATCCAAAATTCATGTTTTTGTAAGCATTTGCCATAGCTGCCTAACATGTTATAATTCACATGCTCAGGCTGCAGACCAGACCAGGAAAACTTATGCTAAAAAATGTTCTCAATCGAGAAGCCGTAGTGCTAAACAAGATGGCCTCTATGCCGGAGACAAAACCAGAGCTGAAGTGAAAGACTTGCATAGCAGAATCTTGGTTGCAATACGTAGTGCAGAAACAATCACCGAGAGAATTGAAAAACTAAGGGATGAAGAGTTGCAGCCACAACTTATTGAGCTGCTACATGGGTATGAAAGTAAATGACAAAAAAAATTCAGATGTATCAGATTTATTCATTATGATAATTTCATTTCTTCTTCTGCAGCCTAATGAGGAACTGGAAGATTATGTTGGAATCACATGAAACCCAAAACCGCATCATGTTTGAAGTTACGTCTTTCAACTGTCCTGCTTATGGAAAGTTTTGCAATGACTCTCACCGTCTTGCCACTCTTCAGCTTGAGGCAGAACTTCATAATTGGCTTTCTTGCTTTGTGGCATATTTTTCTGCACAAAAGGCATACATTGAAGCCCTCACTGGATGGCTTTCCAAGTTCATTGCCCCTGAAGTTGAATTCTGCTCCAAGAACAGGTCTTCAGCCCCAGAATTAGGAGTCAATGGACCACCATTACTGGCAATATGTCATGAATGGTTGGCTAGCTTTGAGAAGTTGCCAAATGAGGCTGTAATTTGTGCATTGAAAAGCTTTGGGAGGGATATCCGGGGACTTTGGGTTCAGCAGGGTGAGCAGCAAAAACAGAAGAGGAAGGTCGATGGACTTGCCAAAGAACTTGAGAGGAAGGTCTTGGCATTCCAGAGAACAGAGAGCAGGATTCTTGGTTCAAAACTCTCTGATCAGGAATTAGGAGTGAATGTACGGAATCGGATTGAGTATTTGGCGGAAAGAAAAAATCTGTTGGATATGTTCAGGAAAAGAATAGATGCTGAGAAAGTAAAACACCATGTTAGCATGGAAGAGACTCAGCAGATAACTGTGAAAGGATTTCAAACAGGATTTTATTCAGTTTTTGAATCCTTGGCTGAGTTTTCAAAGGCATCTGTGAAAATGTATGCTGATCTTGTGGCATATTGTGAAAATGCCAAGGTACCCGAAGATGAAGATGAAAAGGAAAGTGAACCAAGCTATGTAGAAGAAATGAGCTCCTATCTCTGGTGTTGAATTGGCTGGGAAAAAGAAAGTACTAGAGAAGAAATTGATCATCTTAGGCCTTCTATTCTTGCAGTTCTCACAAATGGAGTTTCATAATATTTATAGCAAGCTATTGTTGTTAAATTTGCTAATTGTAAGTATTAATAGTCTTATCCAGATGCTAAAGGATTTAAATTGCACCAAATTCTCACTGATTTTGAGGTCATGACTTTCTTTATTTTCCTTTTTTTTATTTATAACTTTATAATGGGAGATCACGATTGGTTGTGTTCCTCACTTGTTCCTCCCAAGTTCTTCTTATCAACATCAACGCTGTTAATGGTGTTGATCTCAAAACATCTTAAGCTGGTACTTTGAAGTGAAACGCTATCCATCTCAACGAGAAACTTTTGAAATCCAACGCCATCTACGCTCACAAAGCTTTGAGAATAATCCTGGTCCAATGATCTACGATGTCCTTGTTCTGATAGTGGAGGAAACTTGCCAATTGTTCTTCGAGAACCTCTTGAAGGCTGCTTGTTCATGAAGTTGTCAACTGAATAAAATGTATCTTCTAGTTCTTGCCATACCTGAGTCATTGTAGGACGGTCTTTAGGCATTTTCACTACACATCTTAAACCAAGTTCACCCATCTTCAGCATTATTTCCATGTTGCAATCTGGCTCAGATAAAAGACTAGTATCAAGGATTTCGTCGATGCTGCCCCTCTCTATACTGGGCCTAGCCTGCATTTTTAACAGCTTATTTTAGCACACGTGTAGTGTATAAATTGGCAGCTTACCAAAATCATAACGGATAAATTAACTAACCCAATCAATGATATGGAAATTTGGTTGATTTCTAGTTGAATCCACAGCCGGCCGGGCACAAACAAGTTGCAGAAGGATAACACCAAAGCTATAAACATCACTAAATGGACTCAAATGAAAACTTGTACAATATGCAGGATCAAGGTATCCTGGTGTTCCTTTGATCTGGCTACTCACATGTGATTGATCTCCTATAGGTCCCATTTTCACAAGTCCAAAATCTGAGACCTTGGCTTCGAACCCGTCTCCAATTAAGATGTTGCTGGGTTTTATATCACGGTGGATTATGCTAGGCTTAATCCCATCATGTAAGTGAGCTATTCCTGTTAAAAACAATTTAATTTCAGGGTAAATCTGTTAACAATATTTTATACATATTTTATATTAAAGTTAAACCAATTTTTCTGTAGGAAATCTACCTTTGGCTGCTCCAATAGCTATGTTTACTCTTTGCCTCCACGTCAAGTTTCTTCCTCCTCTTCCTGCACTCCAAAAAGTGAGCAAAACATGAGGTTTTTTTTTTTTTTTTTTGGTTTCTTGTCTCTGTAAAAGCTGTTTTTGTGACTTGAAACAAAGTGGGGAACTTACCCATGATATACTCTAGTAAAGAACCATGAGGTACATATTCATAAACCAATATTTTTGCACCTTTTGGTCCTGCTACAAATGCAATAAGAATTTTCCTTTCTTAGATTCTTAGTGCTAACTTAAACAATTGATCAATTATTCAATGACTTGGAGCATAATTTACGTACCAGATTCTTCACAAAAACCCACCAAACTTACGAGATTGGGATGATTTACTGTTGACAGAAGCCTGACTTCTGTTTCAAGAAACCAGTAAAACAAATCAATTATCCACTCCATGATCTAAAGTCCCTCAACTAAACTTTAACCGTGATAAATTATACTATAATTGTGCATGTAGAATTAAGGCGGCTTACCATTTGTAAATTCTTCAACGCTTTGGTATGACTCAGCATGAGCTCTCTTGATTGCTAACGTACCTTCAACTTCAAAGGTTCCTTTATAGACATTTCCAAATGCACCAGACCCCAACAAACAGTCTTTGCTAAAGTTCTTGGTAGCCTTCTCTAGCTCCTCTAACTGGAAACGCCTCAAATTTAATTTCTCAGCTTTCAGACTTCCTATTGGTTTATTTTCCCCGAGAATAAAGATTAGTTCATGAAATAAGGAGCAAGCAATTTAATGGAAGAATAACTTTCGATTGAGAATAATGATTAAGCACTTTGACATTCTGAAAGCTGTTAAACCTACAGAATTGACATTTGAAACAGAACTGCTAAGCATGAAACGTTTCTAAAGCAAGATAGGGGTCTAAGCATAACCTTGACGGCTCCATCTCTGGCAAATCTTTCTTCTGCAAAAGAAGAACAAGGAGGATCCCAGCAAGACTGTTAAAATGGCAACAATAAGAACTGCCCACATTTGGTTATGATTATGAGCATGATCAGGTGTTTGAGAATAATCTCTTGCCCCTGCATGTAATAAATAAGTAAATGCCCCAACCCAAAAAACAAAAATTTGTTAAATCAGCTCATTTCTTCCATTGGTCCATTTTTTGAAGACTTTTATTTAATTTTCTTATGGACTGAACAAATTCCTTGACTGAAAATAGGCAGTCAGAGGATATAGGAAAAAAGAAAGCAGGTAAGCTAAGAGCAGTTTCGTAAAAGACTGATCTCTAGCCGGCAAACCTTATTTTCAAACACAAGTCTATATATTCAGGAGTCACTCTCCAAGTTATCATGGACTTGGTCTTCTTTTGAGACGGCACATAGGCCAAAGAATACATAAAATTTTAATGCCATTGTTGGAAAAAAAAAAGTGCATAGAATCTCCATGTTCTTAAGTTCAAAAACTGTCATGTAAACACAATAGACAAGAAAAATCAATAACACTAAGTCTCTGCTGTTCCTTGCATCACATCTTTATTTTCTTCTGTTATTTCAGTGCATGATTCCCGGGACTAAGTTAGTGTCACTAATGGTAGTATGCAGGATTAATCTCTCCTGCATAGGGCAAGAGCTGTCTCGCCTTAAGATCGAAACATAATACGGTTATATTACTTTGAAATAAAATCTCAAAGTAATACAAAATTTATTTTTTCATTCTAAAATTCTTCAATAAAATAATCTGTTTAAGAAAATTCGTAACTTTAATTTAATTAATGAGAAATCTTCATATTTCCAAAAGCAAACTAATAAAAATATTAAACTAACTTTATAAGAGCTTACTAACTAATAATGTCTTCAATGTCTGAATAATCTTTCTAATAAGATCCTCTAGCTTCTCACATAACTAAGCAAACTTATCACTTATTCATCTGTAAAGAAAAAGTAAAAGAGGAATGAACAACCTATAGCTTAGTAAGTATAAGCTTAAACGCCTTATCAAATCAAACATTATTTTTATACATATCATATATACCATTCAAAACATTTGTTAAATTATAATGTCAAAACATTTCAAAGATCATTATTTTGTCAAATATTTTATAAATTCATAAATTAAAATTAAAACCTGTCAATTCATAAATCATTGTAAAATATGCTACCATTCAAATATAGTAATCAAACCAAATTATAGATCAATCTTTAAATAATCACAAATCATTAGTTCATCATTAGCTACGATCATTGTTATAATCTATGAAATTGGTCTTATCAATAATTTTATCATCATGATCATTGCTAACTATTATAACCCGTTAGCCAGAGCTTAATGCTAACTAATATAACTCATTAGCCAGAGTTATATGATCATATATATGCTAACTATTATAACCCTTAGCTAAGGTCATAGAACTAGTTTTGGTGTCGATGATTTCACTTCTTAAGAATGTAAAAACGTAACTATCATAAAATTATTTTTTTTGCATAAATCCTTTTATCATTTCATTTATAAGCATGATCCATCATTTACATAGCAAAATATAAAATAATCATATGTTTGATCCTATTTTCATATATCGAAAATAAAGAAATAAAATATTTACTGATTCAAAAACATACATATATACATATGTTTGAAAGTAAACAAAATGTGTGAGATTCTACTTAACTCCTTTCGATTTCACCACTTAATTTTTCCTCCAAAATAATTAATGGCCTATCCAAAATCATTTCGATATATCAAAAATTAATTAACTCTTTTTTGAGATCATATATACTAAAACAATTAAGTTACACAAAAGTTAACTCAACTAACTAATACTGGCAATCTAACCTACTTTCATTAAAATGACCATATCTCAATATATCCATATTAGAATTAAGATCTTTTTAATGTGTTAGAAACTTAACTCAATAAACTTTCTAACCATATATGACTTATCTCGTGATTCTTTGTAGATTAATAATAATAATTTTTGCAATCCATGTCATATGTTGCTATCAGATAGCACATATACCTTCTAATAAAAATTACACATTTATTTATAGGAAACTCCAAATTCAATTCTGCTTATTTCGTTAGAAAGCAAACTCAATAAGCTTTCTAAACATATATGATTTAATTTGTAATTCTTTGTATAAAAATTAAAAAAAATTTTGAAATTTCTCCTTGCTGTTATTATGAAATAGCCTGCACATCCTTAGTAAAAAATTAAACTACTCTTCATAAAAAACTCAAAAATGACTTTCTTATATTACATTGGAAAGGAAATTCAGTAACCTTTCCAACATATATAATAATCATGATAATATTTTATTATGTAATATAAATTATTATCTTAATCTACAATTACAAACATTAAGATTCATACGAAATACAAATTTTTTTTTTTTAACCTTATCAAATTTTTGTTTCCTATTTTTATATCCATAAATCCACGTTATTAAATTTTCTCAACATTTTATTAGATCTTGATTAACGTCTAAATGATTTACTGATAATAAATTTCTTAAAATTTTAAAATTTTTCGATTACAAATTAAATCTTAAGACTTAACAATTAATATTATTTTTTTAAAATTAAAAAAAATTATTTACTCACCTATGAAAAAAAATTCTTTTTGTAGATTTTATTCTTATCATTTACTTGAAATCTTTCTGACTTATTTATTTTATATAAGAAAGAAAGGTAAAAATAACACTTTATTTTCTTTCCATAGACCAAAAATAATAATATAAATAAATCTAATTACAAATTGAATTATTTATTAATAAATCTTTTTTTTTTTAAGTTTTATTAGAAGCTCCCCTCACTTATAAAATTCTTAAAATATATATATTTTTTACGGGTATTACAAGAGCGGTGGGTTATTATAAGAATCCAAAATCTTTAATTAATCAACGTCTTAATTAGTGGCAAGACATGCTTCCAAGGGTCCAGAAAAGACCCCACAAAAAAAATGATCAAGTGGGAGATGGACCAAGCAATTAATTATCATAAGTATTTTTAATGGTGTGATTAAGATTGAAAGCAAGTTTGATCCAGCTATTGGATGTCCTACTGTGGTTGTTTTGATCTTTTGACTTCATTATCAATTAAGTTCGTTAATTTTTGAGGGTTTTGTTCATTGCAATTTCTTCGGTTGTCCTCTGTGCCAGATTCCCTAATTCTGCTGAGAAATTTAAACCCATGACTTATTTTCTTGGTTATTTTTAAAATCCATACCTTGAAAACTTGATCTATTGTTGATGTTTCACGGGTTTCTCTGTGTGGGCAAGATTCTAACATCAAATTCAATAGCAAAGGTCAACCCATTGTGGTTAAGGTGGGAGATGAAATCATTTCTTTTTTAAAGAAAAACATAGTACCAGTTACTATCAACTTCAACTTAATGTAAAGCTAGTCCTATAAGGATTATGCCAGGTTAATTTTAATTTAGTTAGATTCTAAAATTTTTGTCAGTTGTGTGGAATGTGAGTTATTGTCTACTTGATCCTTATATATCCCAGGATCTTATTGTCAGAATATATCTGGAAATTTTGATTGAGGCCTGAGGCCTGTATTCTTTATACAGGCGTGGAATCTGTTACCAAGAAATTTTGCAATGTGTAGTTCGAGCTTAAATTTAAAATATTTGAACTGGAATGGTGGAATGAGCAAATTGAAAAGGAAATAGAAGCACAGTAGATTTCTTTGTACTGAAAATTTTGATGAAATTTGATAATCGATTGGCCCTTTTTTATAACGATTCCCAAAAAAGTATGGTTTCTTAAAAACCACTCCTTTTTCACCATTCATTTGTGGACTGAACCGTGAGATAAATAATGTTCATATAGCTCTCGTGAACTTTGACTGCTAAATATTACCCCAAGACTGAAGGCATAATCTTCAAATGTTTTCATGAGGAAATGAATCACATGAAACTGACCACATGAGTACAGGAAAAAAATTGCCGTTTCACTGTTTCAACTTGAAATTCGAGAAACATCCGTTCCATATTGGAAAAGGATATATAAACCTTGTTGATCTCTAGTTATTTATTTATTTATTTTTAAGTTTAGAGGACAAACCACTAAGTTTAAATCTAAGGGAGAGCTTACATTAGATTTATAAATCGCTTACTATAAAATTTGGTAATAACGTATTCAAATCTAGAACTTACAACATAGTATTTAACCTTACAAATCAACTAACCCTGTTGCCATTAATCTTTAGTCTTCTTCTTTTTGCTGTTATTTCTGCAATTATCATGAGAAGAAACATCAGATTCTGACATTTGATGGAGGAATGTCATCTCTGCTACAATGTTGACCGCTGAAGAAACGTTTAATGAATGTAATTCATTTGAATAATATATTTTTCTGATTAAAAACTTTAAAAAGAAAAAGGTTAATTTCCACTATGTAAACATTTTATCTACCAGATTTATACCTTTCATTTTTGGTAGACCCAGATGTATTTTTATTTTTTTTATAATGGGGGGGGGGGGGGGGGGGGATTGATACATCCAAAGCACAACAAAATGCATAGGTTGAAGTAGGTGAAAACATTTGCCAATATATATTACCAGTATAATTTTGCAACCAGTACGCTATTGGCTGGGACGCCATTGCTCCAATTATAAATGTACAAGATCTTAATGTGGTAGCTGGATGGCTGTCCACAAGTTAATAATTCCTTTTGTTTAACGGCTTTGCATCTGTGTCTGTACTCTGCAATCTACTCCCGCGCATGCTTGGTTATACTTATATATCATTTTAGCCTTCTATTTTTCAGCTGTTCATCAAGTTTTTTAGATCTTTGATTATATTAATGTTACATTACATTAGTGAACTTTTGTAATTGAAATATTTCCGATGAAACAATCTAATCCATATTTAGATGTCAATATCTTGGGCTTATGACGATGGTGAGTCATTGCAGTGAGGAAGAACCAGCAGTGCTGCCTCAGCTAGGCATGTTCTATTGAAGAATAAAGATCATTAGGAAAAGAAATTAAACTCCAACAAAATTTGAGAATACTCATTGGTTGTTGTTCAATGATATTGTAGGGCAGATTTTAATTGCAAATTGAAGCTTGACTGTTTATAATTTAACTGAGGATTTTTCTATTCTTTTCCGCTGGAGAGGCGTGACTTTTGCAAGCGAGACTAGCTTGATTTGATTTTAAATAATCAAACATGAATATTTTTTTCCAAGTTCACCAACTATTTGGTCAGAGTTAGGAATGTGTCCCGATTGTTTAAGCATTTTTTTGACGATATAACCGGCTGTGAGGAAGAAAAAAAATCCGAAAAATAAAAAATTAATTCAAAATTATAGTATTTGGATTGATTTTTTTTATTGGATTTAAATTTGGATATTTTATATTTTAACTCGATTGAAGTTTTAAATAAAAAACAAAAAAATTAAAAATATTTTAATTGAACTGAATTATTTATTATTTATTAATTTATATATATTTTTTTAATTTTTATAAAATAAAATAATTATTTTTATATCTAAATTTATTTAAAATAATATGAAAATAATTGCAAAAAATAAAAATAATTAATTTTTATAAAACATGAACCAAACCAATAAAATTTGATTTTATTCGATTCAATTTTTGGAGAAAAAAAACGATTTAAATTCAAATTAAGTTTTGAAAATCTGTACTAACGAAAATAATTGCCCAAGTCTTGCAAGTCGGCAAAGACAAATTTCGACCCATTCCACTGGGTATGCAATTCAATATCCTGTTCTAACTTCTAACCCATTTCACTTTTCGCTCTAATCTCTATCAAGCAAGAGCTTGCGGCTTAAAATATCTGACCAACTATTCCCTCAGCTTCCCTATATATATATATATATATATATATATATATATATATATATTTATTTATTGCAAGACCCTGCAGTTTCATAAATGAGACTTGCAAACTGGCTCTGAAAAATATTTTCAGAGTTAACATGTCATCTGGCCTTTGCATGGTTGATATCTGAACATAGTTGGATTCGATTCATACTGTCGATGGCTTCCTCTGACGAACTTGTATTAACAATAAAGACAATAATCATTGAAGTAGAACACTATATGGTCCTTGCTACGATTCTTAGCTAAACTGGTAAGACTCGAAAAATTTGTCTATGATTCTCAACTATATACAGAAGAAGCAACCAGCAGACAATAAATACATTTGGATCTGAATTCTGATGCGCATCGTTTGCCTTGAATCTATTGAAAGCTTTTCTATATCAGGAATTAATACAACTAAAAAACTGGATGTTTCAATCCAGGATGAAACATCTTGAGAACTTAGATACCAACACCATGATCACATGTATGCACTATCACTCTTTACAACAAACTCATTTCCAGAAAGAACAAGAGTCTATTTCAAGTTAGGCAATTCAGAAGTTCCAGAACTGTAAACCAATACCTTTATACAAAGGGCTAATCGAGTACAATGTTCAATCCCGCGATATGATATACACGGACTACTCAAAGAGACAGAGTAGGCAAGCATTTGATGAACAAATACAAAAGCCCTGGCAAGTGACATCGGTATAAATAAAATATAAACAACTCTTCTAATTATATAATTTACAAAAATAAGATTACAGATCCCTTCTGCACAATGGACAAGAACCATGACTAAGAAGCCACTTATCTATGCAAGGCAGGTGGAACATGTGATGGCACTGCGGCAAGCTCCTTACTGTTTCTCCAAGCTGAAAGTCCTGCAAAAGATAAAGATAACTCTAAACCTCGATTCAATAAGCTTCTTATCCAACTAGTTTTGCTGAGAATGGGGTGAAATAGAAAATACAGTATGGTTAGACCTGAAGGCAAACTGAACAGGAAACTTTCTCCCCAGAAGCATCTATATTGTTATTGCATGTGATTATGATTTTTGGGATTTTTTCAACCAAATCTCCAGCCAATCCTTTATCACCACCAGTGTCAAAGATGTTCTGGACCTCATCAAAAGTTGTTTCAGCAGCTCCCATCTGATAACAGAAACTGAGATCATAAGCAAATTGCTTTGATGGAACCATCACTTTCTATCACAGAGACTACTATCATTTTGCAGAGCATTTTACCTGACTTTGGACTGCACTCAGCATCGCTGGACCAATTCGTTCACGAACAAGCCTCCCACTTAGAAGGCTTGCAATGACATCAATCTGCACAATTTGCAGGAAAATGACTAGGATTGCCTAGAAGCATTACTATAACCAAAGTAGGTTGAAATTTGTGAACATGGTATCAGGAACTCATCAATTTAGATGAATCAAGTGTTTTTTTTCTTTTTTTTATCACTCTTTCAATTAAGTTAGAAACTAGCAACCAAACATATAAAACCAGGGCAATAAAATAAACTGCTCAGTGCTCACCAAGTAAAGCAAACATCCGATCCCGGATTCGTCAGATTGCCAAAGAACAAGGGAAGATTCAAAGACTTCGATTGAGAAAACTGCTCCAGATATAGCCCCAACAGCAGCCCCTCGAACGAACCCACTCTCCGTCTCTTGTCCTATCAAAGCCCCCGTCATGGCCCCTAACAAGGTGCCCACTGCAGACAAAAATGTCAATCTCTTTAGCAAAATTTGAGTACAAAAAGTTTTAACTCAGGCATTAAAGCGTTTTACATGTTAAAATTCTAAGAAACCAAACATGTCATTAATTCTAGGCGTATGTTGGAAATAAAATATAAGACAAATTAATCCAAACTGCTTTGTCTGCACGCAAAACATTTTCATATCATTGCAATCCAACAAAAACAGAACAGCAACTTAAATAGATTTATCTTTTATCATATAATAACACTGGCCAAATTATAATAATTACTATAAAATAAATATGATACCTATATCAAAAAAGCAAAAATTCAACCAAAAAAATTGAACATATCATTTGAGCTAATAATAGGAGAGAAAAACAATTGAAGCCAAATTCAATTTGTTCCAAAACCCATATCAAGTGCAATGAATAGATCAAGAATCAAATGGATTTCAATGGGAAAAAGCTATAAATTAGATCAGCAACGAGAAATCCAAAAAAGCTTTTACAGCAACAATGAAGCAGAACAGAAAGAAAGAGATAAATAAACCAACCTAATGCAAAGAAGAAGGTTAAGATCGCAGAGAAAATGTTCCCAATGATGGCAGAAACAGCGAAATTGCAAAAATCTTTGACCTTTTCAATGAATTCCCCAAACAAAGAAACTGGAGACATAGAAAAACGAGATGGGTATTCGTAATAATCCATTATTTTCCCCTTCTATTGTTCAAAAGAGAATTGAAATGAAAAGGTTTGGTGATCTACAAAGAACAAGGTTTAAGAAGAAGCTTATATATAGACAAAAAAAAAAAAAAGACAGAGAGAAAGAAGAGAAAGGTGTGCTTAGTGCTTAAGAAGAGAGAAAATCAACCAACTAGCATTTAAAGCTTCAATTTTTTTTATGCAACCCTCTTTCTCTCTCTACCTGCTTTCTTTGAAACATGAAAATTTCTGTCCTGTGGATGAAAGAAAATCCCTCTTTTCCTCTCTCTGTCTATACTAAACAAAAAAGTAAAATATACTGTCGGTCATCATATTTCACAATGTTTTCAAAATGCTAATTTAATTATTTAAAATTTAAATAATATTTTTTTATCATTTAATTGTTTGCGTTGATATAATAATAGCATTTTATGCGTCAGCTGATATTGTCACAGTATTTAATACGCATGTGATATTATTTATATAATATTATAAATTTCGAAAAAAAATTTTATTGATTTGTAACATCAGATAACATCTAATAGCATATATAAAATTATCACATTAAAATATTTTTAAAAAAATAATAATTGAATGATAAAAATATTTATTTAAATTTTAATGACTAAATTAAAATTATTTAATTATTTTAAAATATGATCATAATTATGTAATTAATTATGTAGTTTAAAAAAATAAATACAAATTAGTTAATTGAATAGTGTAATAAATTTCATTTTCAAAAAAGACACGAGAGAGAGAGAGAGAGAGAGAGAGAGAGAGAGAGAGAGAGAGAGAGAGAGAGAGAGAAGGGAAGCTTCTTTTTTGGCATTTGGAGATGTAGCATGGACTCTGTTTGACGTAGGAAGATCGATGATGGGTCACTCATTTTCCTCGATCGTTTGTTTTTGGCTGAAGTGATTGGCTACATCTGACAACTTGTACTACAACCTTTCAACTTAACCTCTGTTTGGTTTATTTTTGCCTTTTTTTTTTTTTTTTGGGTTTTGATAACTAATTCAAAGTATTTTTTAAAGATTATTATATTAAATAATTATTGTTTTCAATTCATTTAAATTTTGATTTAGCTAAAACTTAGGAGGTGTCGGCTACTATTAGCAAAATCCTATTTTGTTTTTACTTAGGGTTTGGAGGGATAGCTCATTTTAGACTTTTTGGCAGTGAAAATCATCCTTGCATTGCATCCCCATTGGTGGATCCCTTTGTCAGAAGTATGTATAATTCCAGGAAGGAAAGCAAGGTTGCTCGATATAGCTAATTAATTAGAATATCAATCTTCTGTTGTCTTCTCTAAGCTTCTACCTAGCTTCTATTTTGGATGTTTTCTATTGTGATTTTCATATTATTTGTACCCTTAATTAGGTTTGTGATTAATAGTTGTTCGCTCTCTAACATTTAATTAATAATTCATTGAAATTATATAGTTATTTTTAAAAAATTATATTTAATATGTTTAGAGTTTAAATTTTAATATTTGTAATTTTTTAATTTTTCAATTACTAAATCTTTTGTATAAAATTATTTATTTAAATAAAAAATATAATCCCTTTTATAATAAAAAATTATTAGGTAAATCACTTTTACCATGCATGTCATGTGTAAGTTCATTCACTATAATAAAATGAAACATCATTGAACAAATGTCACATTTTTTAACCATGTCATATGAAATTGACTGACTTGGATTACTTCCAAACCCATGTTAGATTTTAATGTCTATTACATGATCAGACACCAGAATGAGAACTGACAAGAAGAAGATTTGATAAACCCTATTCTTTGTTGCTCCCATGATACTAAGCTCCAAATGAGTTTTCTTTGAGCGACAAGTCTTTTTATAGAAGTAATCGACACCATATGGATGAACGTACTGTTTTTGTTTTGGTATTAATACATGCAAGTGTTTCGGTGTGCCATTTCGAATTTATTGATATCATTTAATATTTTTTATAAAATATATATACACAAGCAAACATATCTTAATCACAAACCTCTATATGTTTATATGCAAATATAGATTTTATAATTACAAATATTTAAAATATAAAATTTTTAAACCTTAGATAAATGAAAAATAGTAGAAAAATATGGCAAAATTTTGATCAATAATCTAATTTAATTAGATATTATTTTTTAAGAAATCATGAAAAAATAAAAATTTTATGAAAGAAAAGGTATGATTAGAAATGAATTAAAATAAAAAATAAAAATAAAAAGATTAAAAAAAGAAAAAGAAAATCTTGTAGCAATTCGAGCAGAATGATACATACACTTAAATGTACCAATTTTGTTTTTTTAAATCGATATCCATTCGGAATCGATAACATTGCTTTTTAATCGTTTTGGATTCCATGCAAGGACAAATAAATGGTGGCGGGGAAAAAATATTCAATGATCAAAGAAGGAAAATCAAAGGATATCCTTTACCTAAAAACATATATAAATAAACAAAAAGAAAATGAATGATATTCCTAAAAACATGGAATTTTTATCAAGGGAGAGTTTGAATTTTGTAAGGAACTCTGATTAAAAAAATTATATACACATAAAAATTATTGTGTGTATATATATATATATATATATAATTTAAAATTTTCACTCATTTTTTCTAAATTAAAAAAAAATTTAAATACCATTACAAAACAATTATTTGTACATATTTATGTATATTTTTTTTATGTCTATATAACATTGTCCATAAAAAAAAAAAAAAAAAGCTTGCAAAAGTGATGGCTTCAAAATTGTTTTCAAGAACTTGCTCGATCATATTTTTTTTAATTATTTCGAATAAAAAAAAAGAGTACACAAATATCAAAAGAACCCAACAACTAAAATCTCATTGCACGTCGCTAACACTAAGATGGTGATGCAATGGATGGAAAAATGATATGCATCATTAACTAAACTGTCGATGACCTTGCACAGCCATCACCTTTGGAACATGATTATACAATATCCTTCCAACTAGTTTTAATTTTTAAGCACATGAGCCTATGTCCATCTTTTCGTATCTCAATCCCATCATCACGTAATTTGAAAACGAATTTTAGGTATGGCTTAAAATTGTAGCTTCTCCTTTTTTTTTTTTTTTTTTCTTTTAATGCTTCCTCTGTAGTATTGCTTACATTTCAAATTTGTTTCTCGATGATATATATTGCTAACATGATAATCAGATGGATTTATTCCTAGTATTTCTTCTTCTCGCGCGCGCGTGTGTGTATATATATATATATTAGTATTAACTTTAAAAATATTAATAGTGATCGATCTAAATATTTTTATAAATATTTTTATAAATATTAATAGTGATCGATCTAAATATTTTTATATGATTAATTTATATATCAATATTATTTAATCTTTCTCAATTGTATTAAATTACTCGTTTTTTTTTGTCATCCAAGTGATTGAATAACCTAATGTGAATTATTATAAGTAAAAAATTATCAAGTGAAATAAAATTAATTATTTTTGGTAATTCTTTCAAGACATGACAAAATTCATTAGAACTATCTTTTAAATGTGTTTATGTCAAAGTTATATTCATTCATGAAAATATATGTTATTAACGTTGAAAATGAAATCATTATAAATTGTGTACGCATTACATAACAAGTTTGTTATTCTTAGAATTGAAATTTTCTTAAGAAAACATGATAAGTACCAAGACTAGGAATTTGTTTTATTTTATTTTATTTTTCAAAATTACATATTTCAATAATTTTATATAATAAAAATTTATGTATAATAACTTTTTTAAATAAAAGAAAATTTAAACTTTCAATTGATAGAATGTACAATTACATTCAATTAATGTAAGCACTAATAGAAAATTATTCTAAGTAAAAAAATTGATTGGTTATGCGTAACTCTATCTTTTTCATATGATAAATAAAGTTAATACTATATAATGTTTTACTAGAAAATATAAAAATATATTGATTTTGAATTTCTTTAGAATTAATATTAAACTCTTTTATTTGAAAAAAAATTTTATACTAATTCATTTTCTCTTTTATGTCAGTTGAAAAATCTTCATTGTTTTATCAAAATTTTTAAGGTTGCCATATCAAGTAATATTTGCTTAAAAGAATAGAAATTCATCAAATTAATTATCATTATTACATTTAATATAAAAATATTATTATAAATTATAATTTAACTAAACTTAAAAGTGATTTAAGGGCACTTATTAGCAAAATTCATTTAATAAATCTTTATTTAACTGTATATTTAGTATTTCAATCATTTTAAATTTTAACTTTTCATAATTTTGAGTTAGATTTTTTACTTAGGATCAACGATCAATTAGCTTGAGTTAAGTTTTATCATTTACTTTTATTAATAGTGTACTCAATTATTCACTTATAGAACTTAGAAAATTTGGCTCAAATATTGATGCATTCTTCTCTTTATTTAAAATACAAGATTTAAATCCTTCTAAATCAAAATAAAAAAAGAGTATACTCAATTACTTATAATTGTAATTTCACTTTAGAAATACTCTTAAAATTAACTAAATAATTCAACCACAAGGATAATAAAAATAAGGCATTGAAAATGAAAGAAAAAATTTTTTAAATAAGGAACTTTTAAATTGTTATAGAAGATCAATAAAAAATATCAGATTTTGATTACGTTACTATTTCAATTTGGATGTTAGTTATAGTCAATCATTTTGTATTTTAAATAACTACTAAAGGTCCATTTAGATGGACAATAAGATTAGCTCTGGTGAGATTGCAAACAAAAGTGAAGGCAAGATTAGGTATTATAGCAGTGAGATTAAAATCATTAATGTGATATATGTTTAAATGCAAAAGCAGCAGTAACAGTTGTCATAACGTATAAGTCTTAAAACTTAACACTGGACATAGACTTAGAAGTCATCATCAATTTTTTTTATTTAAGTACGATTAGTCACCTAATTAAATTTGTCCTATTTTAAAGAAAGGTCCCAAGCTCTACTTACATATCTTTAAAAGGTATATTCTAATTTATGAAACTAAACTTGGGTTCAGGAGTATAGTTACGTATAAAGAAGGTTATAGCACCCTTACAATGTCCATCTAAAAGAACATTTCCAATATATTAGTAATAATTTAAGAATATTGTCTCACTTCATGAGTATTCAAAGAGATTATTTATCATGCTTTGAAGAGATTCCATCGTCGGATTTCATTTAATTTTTTTTTTAAAAAAAAACTCTTATTCACCACCAAATGGGATATATAATCTTGATATAAAAAAATTCTTATATAAATTCCCCAATATGTTGGTAAAGTTCAAAAAAGATTTCTCACCTAAGAATTTACATAGAAATTGTTATTTTCAACGTTTTTAGTAATTCCATCATCTAATATTTAAAATTCAATTAAAAAAAATTATTTGAAGAAACATATTCCATTATGTTTGTAAGATTTTCTATCAAAATTATCCTTTAATATGTTAGTAGAATTTCATGAAAATTATTTTTTTTAAAATTTAATTTTTGTCAAAAATTAATAAGAATTTCCAATATATTGACAAAATTTTATTTTAAAATTTTCTAAAAATCACAAATCTTTCAATATATTGGTAAGGTCTTTTTTTTAATCAAAAATTCATTTTTAAAATTTAAAACTTCCAATATGTTGATAAAGTTTATTTATTTAAAAACATTATCATTACTTACCTTTTTAATTTTTTTTTTACAAATAAACAACTAAAAAAGAAAAATATATATATATATAAATATATTTACAAACAAACAAATAAGCAAATAAAAGAAACAAAAAAAAAACCAAAAAATTCAGGTCGACTTGGTAGCTAAAAGGGAGCTTAGCTCCAGACAAAGGTTAGCTTCACTTAGTGGCTTGGCTTAAGAGACTAAAATGAGATATGTTATGGGTCAGATGCATGCAGTTTGGGTTTGTTACATGGTAAAACACACGGATCTTGGGGAGAATTAAAATCTTCAAAATGTCATTGTTTAGCTTTACTATATAAAGTTGAATTCTTTTTTCCTCAAAAAATTTTTATGCTCTCTCTCTCTCTCAATCCCTTCTATTTCTTTCTCTAAATAGAAAAAACTTATGGTCATATTTCCAAGCTTTGAGGGGATCTAGATTTCGCAGTCGGAATCTCATCAGAGTTTGGCCAAAGTCTGGGTTTGGTCACCATATTCTAGGATGGCCACTAATAATTGGAAAGCTTGCCTAAATGTCACTATAAATTGGCGAACTTACTGAAATCTCATCTAAAAATTCAATCGAAAAATTGAGATTTTCTAAAAAAAAATTTCTAGAACAAAAAAAGATAGATTTTAATCCCATTTCCTTCCGTAGACTTCAATCCTTTGAACACATTTTCGAATCAAATCCAGACTCTAATAAACTCCTCTGAATAAGATTCACACTACCCATTGTTTCTCGACTTCTTTTTATATTTTTTTCTAATTTTCTATGTGTTTTTTTTTGTCAATTACACGTTTATTTATAAGAAAAAATTAGCAATCCTAATTCAATTAGAATTGGATTTGTTTTAAATAACGTTAAAGATTATCTCCAAAGTTAATCCTAAATTATTTTTGATAAGGATTATTACTGAGTATTAGTCAAATTTACAAACTTCAAGCTTGTTGGTTTTTTTTGTCCTTTTTTCTTTTTTTTTTTAAAATATAAACAATAATATTAAAATAAATGAGATAAAATAAAAATAAAGATAAAAGTAAAATAAGAAATGAATAAAAATAAAGAATAAAGATAAAATAAAATAAAAATAAAGATAAATACAAGGATAAATATAAACTATAAAATAATGATAAACACCTATAAATATAAAGATAAAAATAATAAATAAATAAAATGTGATAAAATATAAAATTGAAACTTTTAGGCCTGAAACTAAACCAGACCCAATTGACTTAGACCTATAAGTAAATAAGGTGTCTACAGTTGTTCTTCTTTACGTATTTTTTGTGTAACAAGAATTGTACAAAAACACAGACATCTATTATGTATAGGTTCGAAAATGAAATTACTTGGAGTGAGTTAAAGTTCAAAATGAAATGATTTGGACAGAGTCAAAAGTTTAAAAAATAATTACTTGGATTTAGCCTAAGTTAGAAAATAAAATGACTTGGTTTTAATCAAAGTAGAAAAATAAAATGACTTGGACTTAGCCAAAAATGATTTGACTTGGACTAAGCCAAGTCAAAAAATGATACGACTTGGTCTTCGTCGAAGTTAGAAAATGACATAATTTAGACTTAGCTAGAGTTAAGAAACGAGATGGCTTATACTTAGTCGAAGTTTAAAAATGATATAACTTGGACTTAACCAAGGTCGAAAATGAAAATGACCAACCTGAGTTAAAGTTCAAAATGAAATGATTTGGACAGAGTCAAAAGTTCAAAAAATAATGACTTGGATTTAGCCTAGGTCAAAAAATAAAATGACTTGGTCTTAATCAAAGTAAAAAAATAAAATGACTTGGACTTAGCCAAAAATGATTTGACTTAAACTAAGCCAAGTCAAAAAATGATATGACTTGGTCTTAGTCGAAGTTAGAAAATGACATAATTTAGACTTAGCTAGAGTTAAGAAAAGAGATGATTTGGACTTAGTCAAAGTTGAAAAATGATATAATATGAAAATGATCAAATTAAGCCAAGGTCGAAAGTAAAGGTAAGCAAATTGAACCAAGGTTGAAAATGAAGGTGACTAGATTGAGCCAAGTAAAAAAATAAGCTAACCAAATTGAGCTAAGGTAAAAAATAACGGTGACTATACCGAGTCAAGGTTGAAAATGACTTGGTTTAAGCCTAAGTCAAAATGAAGATGACCGTACTAAGCTAAAGTAAAAAATGACTTAGTTTGAGCTTAAGTTTAAATGAAAATGACAAGACTAAGCCAAGATAAAAAATGACTTGGTTTAAGCTTAAGTCAAAATATAAAATCAAAGATATTGAATATAACACCCATAGATTTAAAGATCATGTTCAGAAGTTTTAGAGATTTTGCTTGGAGACTTTACAAATCTTACCTATTTTTTAAAATATGCTCCTTAAGATAAAAGCCAACAACTTTTCAAAAATTTTAAAACTTTCTTTTGAAATATTTCTTTCATTTAAAGGTTAAAACCTTATTCTTGAAACTTTTCAATCAAGAGTTGAAGTCTTATCTGTTTCTTAGCCAAAGATTATCTTTTGAAAATTTTTCTCATTTGAGGATTTATAGATATAAAATTCCTTTACTAGATAAATTCTTAACCTTTCTCAAATTTCAATTTCAATTTCAAATTTGAAGTCAAAATTTCTTGTTTTTACTGTATACAATGAATGTCATGAAAGTAACGCATGAAATGTAATGAATGCATGCATAATTATGGTAAAAAAGTTTTCAAGACTCTTTTTTCCATATTTAAAACTGGTTATCTTCATAACTTCTATCAATCACTCTAATTTCAATGTAATGTCCTCTCACCAAATCTGAACTTTTCTCAAAATGCTTCTTCTTTATTTTAAAAGTTCTAAAGATCGACATTTTTGCATGTTTCTTTGATCACATTATTTTCTTTCTACCCTTGTCATTGTTAATTTTCTTTTCGAAGTATTGTAGGGATCTTTTTATGTATTTTACTATTTATTTCTCATCATACACTTAAATGTACCAATTTTGTTTTTTTAAATCGATATCCATTCGGAATCGATAACATTGCTTTTTAATCGTTTTGGATTCCATGCAAGGACAAATAAATGGTGGCGGGGAAAAAATATTCAATGATCAAAGAAGGAAAATCAAAGGATATCCTTTACCTAAAAACATATATAAATAAACAAAAAGAAAATGAATGATATTCCTAAAAACATGAAATTTTTATCAAGGGAGAGTTTGAATTTTGTAAGGAACTCTGATTAAAAAAATTATATACACATAAAAATTATTGTGTGTGTATATATATATATATATAATTTAAAATTTTCACTCATTTTTTCTAAATTAAATTTTTTTTTTTAAATACCATTACAAAACAATTATTTGTACATATTTATGTATATTTTTTTTATGTCTATATAACATTGTCCATAAAAAAAAAAAAAAAAGCTTGCAAAAGTGATGGCTTCAAAATTGTTTTTAAGAACTTGCTCGATCATATTTTTTTTTAATTATTTCGAATAAAAGAAAAGAGTACACAAATATCAAAAGAACCCAACAACTAAAATCTCATTGCACGTCGCTAACACTAAGATGGTGATGCAATGGATGGAAAAATGATATGCATCATTAATTAAACTGTCGATGACCTTGCACAGCCATCACCTTTGGAACATGATTATAGAATATCCTTCCAACTAGTTTTAATTTTTAAGCACATGAGCCTATGTCCATCTTTTCGTATCTCAATCGCATCATCATGTAATTTGAAAATGAATTTTAGGTATGGCTTAAAATTGTAGCTTCTCCTTTTTTTTTTTTGTTTTTTTTAATGCTTCCTCCGTAGTATTGCTTACATTTTAAATTTGTATCTCGATGATATATATTGCTAACATGATAATCAGATGGATTTATTCCTAGTATTTCTTCTTCTCATGTGTGTGTGTGTCTATATAGATATATATATATATATATATATTAGTGTTAACTTTAAAAATATTAATAGTGATCGATCTAAATATTTTTATAAATTTTAAATTAACAAATTTATCCTTAAATATATAATTTTTATTAATTTATTTAAGTTTAATTTAAATCAATTAGAATTAAAAATAGTGTTTATATAAATTTATATTATTTAAAATTTTAATTTCAAAAGTATTAAAAGTGATTGATTAAAACATTCTTAGTAAATGTTTTTATAAATTTTAATTTAAATGAATTTTTTTATTATTAGATTTTTTCTATAATTAGACTAAAAAAATACTAAAAGTGATTGACTAAAATATTCTTAAATATTATTAATAAAATTTTAATTCAAAAAATGTCAAAAGTGATTGATTAAAATCCTATTAGTAATTTTTTTATAAATTTTAACTTAAATGACTTTTTTATTATTAGACTACTTTTTTTATAAGTAAAATGATTTATTACATCAAATGAAAATACAAATAAAAGGAGATCAAAACTTAATGTGCATAGGAATAAAACAATTATATGAAGTTTGTTTCTATATGTAGTTTATATTGATCAATAAATTCATTAAAATAATCATAATTAAGTCATTTAAGCATGTTTTTTTATTTTTTGCCTTCTAATTTTTTGCATCAATATATTAAATATATATGTATGTTAATAATTGTATTATTTATATGTTTCATGAGTTGATCATTAGATTATTGATAACATAATTAAATTATTTAGTTTGTTGAAATAATTCTTTAATATATCATTTTTACAGTTTAGTTTGACCTTTAAAATTAATTTTTCTTTTGTATTTTTTTGAAATTTTATTATTGTTATTCCCATAAACAAAAATCAATATCAAATCAAATATATATTAATTGTACCCCCTCCATCAATAATAATTACTATGTCATTTATTGAACAATTTAATTAGATTTTTCATCTATAAAATTAGATTATTTATGATGTGGTGGAGCTAAGAGTAGCTTAGGATTAGGTCCCGTCATTGCCATAAGAATTGTTTATTTTGATTGAAATAATAATTGATTTAATTGTCTTATAACTTTTATCTTAATATGCATGTATATGATTAATTTATATATCAAGATTATTTAATCTTTCTCAATTGTATTAAATTACTTTTTTTTTTTGTCATCCAAGTGATTGAATGGCCTAATGTGAATTATTATAAGTAAAAAATTATCAAGTGAAATAAATTAATTGTTTTTGGTGATTCTTTCAAGACATGACAAAATTCATTAGAACTATCTTTTAAATGTGTTTATGTCAAAGTTATATTCATTCATGAAAATATATGTTATTAATGTTGAAAATGAACCATTATAAATTGTGTACGCATTACATAACAAGTTTGTTATTCTTAGAATTGAAATTTTCTTAAGAAAACATGATAAGTACCAAGACTAGGAATTTGTTTTATTTTATTTTATTTTTCAAAATTACATATTTCAATAATTTTATATAATAAAAATTTATGTATAATAACTTTTTTAAATAAAAGTAAATTTAAACTTTCAATTGATAGAATGTACAATTGCATTCAATTAATGTAAGCACTAATAGAAAATTATTCTAAGTAGAAAAATGAGACGAAAAATTGATTGGTTATGCGTAACTCTATCTTTTTCATATGACAAATAAAGTTAATACTATATAGTGTTTTACTAGAAAATATAAAAATATATTGATTTTGAATTTCTTCAGAATTAATATTAAACTCTTTTATTTGAAAAAAAATTGTATACTAATTCATTTTCTCTTTTATGTCAGTTAAAGAATCTTCATTATTTAATCAAAATTTTTAAGGTTGCCATATCAGGTAATATTTGCTTAAAAGAATTGAAATTAATCAAATTAATTATCATTATTACATTTAATATAAAAATATTATTATAAATTATAATTTAACTAAACTTAAAAGTGATTTAAAGGCACTTATTAGCAAAATTCATTTGATAAATCTTTATTTAACTATATATTTAGTATTTCAATCATTTTAAATTTTAACTTTTCATAATTTTGAGTTAGATTTTTGAATTAGGATCATCGATCAATTAGCTTGAGTTAAGTTTTATCATTTACTTTTATTGATAGTGTACTCAATTATTCACTTATACAAGTTAAAAAATTTGGCTCAAATATTGATGCATTCTTCTCTTTATTTAAAATACTAGATTTAAATCCTCCTAAATCAAAATAAAAAAAGAGTATACTCAATTACTTATAATTGTAATTTCACTTTAGAAATACTCTGAAAATTAACTAAATAATTCAACCACAAGGATAATAAAAATAAGGCATTGAAAATGAAAGAAAAAAATTTTTAAATAAGGAACTTTTAAATTGTTATAGAAGATCAATAAAAGATATCGGATTTTGATTGCGTTACTATTTCAATTTGGATGTTAGTTATAGTCAATCATTTTGTATTTTAAATAACTACTAAAGGTCCATTTAGATAGATAATAAGATTAGCTCTGGTGAGATTGCAAACAAAATAGAAGGTAAGATTAGGTATTATAGCAGTGAGATTAAAATCATTAATGAAATATATGTTTAAATGGCGGTAACAATTGTCATAACGTATAAGTCCTAAAACTTAACATTGGATATAGACTTAGAAGTCACTATCAATTTTTTTTTGTTTAGGTACGATTAGCCTCTTAATTAAATTTGTCCCATTTTAAAAAAAGGTCCCAAGCTCGACTTGGATATCTTTAAAAGGTATATTCTAATTTATGAAACTAAACTTGGGTTCGGGAGTATAGTTACGTATAAAGAAGGTTATAGCACCTTTACAATGTCCATCCAAAAGAATATTTCCAATATATTGGCAATAATTTAAGAATATTTTCTCACTTCATGAGTATTCAAAAAGATTATTTATCATGCTTTGAAGAGGCTCCATCGTCAAATTTATTTAATTAAAAAAAAAAACTCTTATTCACCACTAAATGGGATATATAATCTTGATATTGAAAATTCTTATATAAATCCCTAATATGTTGGTAAAATTCAAAAAAGATTTCTCACCTAAGAATTTACATAAAAATTATTATTTTCAACGTTTTTAGTAATTCCATCATCGGATATTCAAAATTCAATTTTAAAAAAATTATTTGAAGAAACTTATTCCAATATGTTGGTAAGATTTTCTATCAAAATTATCCTTTAATATGTTAGTAGAATTTCATGAAAATTATTTCTTTTTGAAATTTAATTTTTGTCAAAAATTAATAAGAATTTCCAATATATTGATAAAATTTTATTTTAAAATTTTTTAAAAATCACAAATCCTTCAATATATTGGTAAGGTCTTTTTTTTTAATCATAAATTCATTTTTAAAATTTAAAACTTCCAATACGTTGACAAGGTTTATTTATTTAAAAACATTATCATTACTTACCTTTTTAATTTTATTTTTTTTACAAATAAGCAACTAAAAAAGAAATATATATATATATATAAATATATATTTACAAACAAACAAATAAGCAAATAAAAGAAACAAAAAAAAAGAAAAAATATACCAAAAAATTCAGCACGACTTGGTAGCTAAAAGGGAGCTTGGCTCCAGACAAAGGTTAGCTTCACTTAGTGGCTTGGCTTAAAAGACTAAAAAGAGATAGGTTATGGGTCAAATGCACGCAGTTTGGGTTTGTTACATGGTAAAACACACGAATCCTAGGGAGAATTAAAATCTTCAAAATGTCATTGTTTAGCTTTACTATATAAAGTTGAATTCTTTTTTTTCTTCAAAAAAATTTTATGCTCTCTCTTTCTCTCAATCCCTTCTATTTTTTTTCTCTAAATAGAGAAAACTAATGGTCATATTTCCAAGCTTTGAGGGGATCTAGATTTCGCAGTCGAAATCTCGTCAGAGTTTAGCCAAAGTCTGGGTTTGGTCACCATATTCTAGGATGGATGGTCATTGATAATTGGAAAGCTTGCCTAAATGTCATTATAAACTGGAGAACTTACAGGAATCTCATCGAAAAATTCAATCGAAAAATTGGGATTTTTCAAAAAAACTTTTCTAGAACAAAAAAAAAAAAATTTTAATCCCATTTCCTTCCTTAGACTTCAATCCCTTGAACACATTTTCGAATCAAATCCAGACTCTAATAAACTCCTCAGAATTAGATTCACACTGCCTATTGTTTCTCCACTTCTTTCTATATTTCTTTTTAATTTTCTATGTGTTTTTTTTTTGTCAATTACACGTTTATTTATAAGAAAAAATTAGCAATCCTAATTCAATTAGAATTGGATTTGTTTTAAATAACATTAAAGATTATCTCCAAAGTTAATCCTAAATTATTTTTGATGAGGATTATTACTGAGTATTAGTCAAATTAACAAACTTCAAGCTTGTTGGTTTTTTTTTCTTTTTTTTAAATATAAATAATAATATTAAAATAAATGAGATAAAATAAAAATAAAGATAAGAATAAAGATAAAATAAAAATAAAGATAAAAGTAAAATAAGAAATGAATAAAAATAAAGAATAAAGATAAAATAAAAATAAAGATAAATACAAGGATAAATATAAAATATAAAATAATGATAAACACACCTATAAATATAAAGATAAAAAGAATAAATAAATAAATGTGATAAAATATAAAATTGAAACTTTTAGGCCTGAAACTAAACCGGACCCAATTGACTTAGACCTATGACTAAATAAGATGTCCACAATTGTTCTTCTTTATGTATTTTTTGTGTAACAAGAATTGTACAAAAACATAGACATCTATTATGTATAGGTTTGACAATGAAATTACTTGGAGTGAGTTAAAGTTCAAAATGAAATGATTTGGACAGAGTTAAAAGTTTAAAAAATAATGACTTGAATTTAGCCTAGGTCAGAAAATAAAATGACTTGGTCTTAATCAAAGTAGAAAAATAAAATGACTTGGACTTAGCCAAAAATGATTTGACTTGGACTAAGCCAAGTAAAAAAATGATATGACTTGGTCTTAGTCGAAGTTAAAAAATGACATAATTTAGACTTAGCTAGAGTTAAGAAACGAGATGGCTTGGACTTAGTCGAAATTGAAAAATGATATAACTTGGACTTAATTAAGGTCGAAAATGAAAATGACCCAACTGAGTTAAAGTTTAAAATGAAATGATTTGGATAGAGTCAAAAGTTTAAAAAAAATTACTTGGATTTAGCCTAGGTCAGAAAATAAAATGACTTGGTCTTAATCAAAGTAGAAAAATAAAATGACTTGGACTTAGCCAAAAATGATTTGACTTGGACTAAGCCAAGTCAAAAAATGATATGATTTGATCTTAGTCAAAGTTAGAAAATGACATAATTTAGACTTAGCTAGAGTTAAGAAATGAGATGACTTGGACTTAGTCGAAGTTAAAAAATGATATAACTTAGACTTAACCAAGGTTGAAAATGAAAATGACCAAACTGAGCCAAGGTCGAAAGTAAAAGTGAGCAAATTGAACCAAGGTTGAAGATAAGGGTGACCAGATTGAGCCAAGTAAAAAAATGAGCTGACCAAACTGAGCTAAGGTAAAAAATGAAGGTGACTAGACCGAGTCAAGGTTGAAAATGACTTAGTCTAAGCCTAAGTCAAAATGAAGATGACTGTACTAAGCTAAAGTAAAAAATGACTTGGTTTGAGCTTAAGTTTAAATGAAAATGACAAGACTAAGCCAAGGTAAAAAATGACTTGGTCTAAGCTTAAGTCGAAATATAAAATCAAAGATATTGAAAATAACACCCATAGATTTAAAGATCATGTCCAGAAGTCTTAGAGATTTTGCTTGGAGGCTTTACAAATCTCACCCATTTTTAAAAATATGCTCCTTAAGATAGAAGCCAACAACTTTTCAAAAATTTAAAAACTTTCTTTTGAAACATTTCTTTCATTTGAAGGTTAAGACCTTATTCTTGAAACTTCTAAATCAAGAGTTGAAATCTTATCTATTTCTTAGTCAAAGATTATCTTTTGAAAATTTTTCTCATTTGAAGATTTACAAATATAAAATTCCTTTACCAGATAAATTATCAACCTTTCTCAAATTTCAATTTCAATTTTAAATTTGAAGTCAAAATTTCTTGTTTTTACTGTATGCAATGAATGTCATGAAAGTAATGCATGAAATGTAATGAATGCATGCATAATTGTGGTAAAAAAGTTTTCAAGACTCTTTTTTTCATCTTTAAAATCGGTTATCTTCATAACTTCTATCAATCACTCTAATTTCAATGAAATATCCTTTCACCAAATCTGAACTTTTCTCAAAATGCTTCTTCTTTCTTTTGAAAGTTCTAAGGATCGACATTTTTGCATGTTTCTTTGATCACATTATTTTTATTCTACCCTTGTCACTGTCAATTTTCTTTTCGAAGTAATGTAGGGATCTTTTTATGTATTTTACTATTTATTTCTCATCATTCCAATTTCATAAAAAAAAATTGCAATTCATCAGACATTTTTTTAGTTCCTTATGGGAAATAAAAAATGGTGAAGAATAAGGTGGTTGAAGAAAAGGGATATTTGATGCAAGAACAAATCTAGTAAAAGATAATAGACAGATGATCAATGTTAAAGCATATTGCTAAGATAAGTGTTTGAGTGAGATTTCAACATCCAAAATAATAAATACTCATACAATTTTTAACATCAATCCAGAATTCTTTCTTAAAAACTCATTTCATTACTCCCTTTGATCTCTTCAAACTCATCAAACCAAATCTTGCCTTTTATCTCATTAGATTCCTAAATACTCTCAATCTTCTTATTTCAAGCTATCTTTTCATATTTTCAGCCATTATATCTTTTTTTACTTAAATTACCATTTTGGTTTTTTTATTTAAGTCTTCATTTTCTTTCTTTTTCATATTTTACTTTTTTTCATATTTCATCATATTTTATATTTCATTTTTTTTGCTTTATTCATCATAGGCACTCCCATTGAATTCCATATCAATTCCAAAATATAAGAAGACCTTATTGTCATTTGATTATACCATAAGTGCGTCTCAATTCATGTTTGATCAAAATAAACCTTTAAGGCACATAATTTAGGCTATAGTGAAGGGTTACGACAAAATGAATAAACTAGGCTCAAAATATATGTTTGAAAGGTGTGACCAGAAGGATCATCTCTCATCATTTAAAGTACCTTGGCATTTTGCCATATTATTTATTAAGTGCCTTATCATTCTCCTCTTTCTTTTTTCATTTTTTTTCATTTTTTTTCTTTTTCCATTTTCATTCTCATTTTTCATCTTTTAATCTCATTTGTCTTCTTTTCAATTTTTTTCCAAGAAAGATTCGCTCACAATAGAGTCTTTTTTACCCCAGTAATCATTTATGACACATTTTTTTTATGAATAGATCTTTTTCCAACTTTTGCTTCCCAATGTGGAGGGTGATCCCTAGTAAGTTTCTATCAAAGAAATCATAATAGATTAAAAAATGGTAACAAATGGATGATTTTACTTTTTGTGCAAAAGGTAAAAAAAATATGATCATTTTTCATTTCAATTATGAATACTTTTTTGAAGAATTTATATTAAATAAAAGCAAGCTTGTGGATATAAGAGACCACATTCTCCTAAAATAGCTCTATTTCTGCCTTTAAATGGATAAGGAACGTATGTCAACTTTGATTCACCCTAATAGATTAAGGGCCCAAATCATCAATGAACTTTTCAAGATTGAATTCTAAATTATTATCACAATTATCTGAACATTCATCACTTGAAATATAGGAATGAGTGAAATATGAAGGGGTATATAAAAGTAAGGATAAAAAAAAGAATATGTAATGAAATGCTCTTGTCATTTTATTGAAATGCAAGATAAATATAAGATAAATACAATATAAACATATAAATGACCTCTTTAAAGTTCATTACTTCTTGAAAAACTCTTAAAACATCTCTTTAAAATTATGCCCTTGTATTATTAGGCAAATGATTTTCAGTGACACTTGGCCCTTATTTATCATTGAACTTTATCAAACTAGCATTAATGAAATCTTGTACCTTATGTTTTAATGTAACACAATTCTCTGTTGAGTGATTTGTAATCCCATAATGATAGTCACATCGAACATTAGCATCATATTATTTTGAATAAGGAGTTTTATTAGCTCAACATGAAAAAGGGCCAACAAATGATTTTTCACTAAATATGATAGCAAATCCATGTATATCATAGGAATGGATCAAAAGAAACCCTCTCTTTATTGTTTCATGGTCCCCTTGAATTACTAATCTGATTATAAAGTTTTGGGGCTAACTTTACAATAAATGTAAGGGTGGAGTTATATGTATGAGTTGTCGACCTGAAGATTAGTTAGTAAGTGAATAGGTAGGATGGTTATGGAATAGGTTGGTGCGAGATGGATGTGGTGTTATTAACAGTTGGGTAATAGATAGAATAAACTGGTTGCAAATAAGGGGGTAATTTTTAAATTGATATCCTTTGAGGCATAGCTTGAGCCTTGTTGTATTTCTTTTTAGGCATTTTTTCAATGTTGACATTTTTCCTCTTTTAAGTTTGTCATTCTTTATGGCATTTTCGATAATCTCACCTAAAATCACCATGTCAGCAAAAATTTTTATTGCATTTTCTATCATCTTCTCATAATAGGACAATACTGTAGTTTCTTTCTCAATTAAAAGTGGTTGGCCTTGAGCAACGGCATCTTTTCACTTTTAGGCATACTCTTTGAATGACTCTGTCACCTTTTTTTCTATACTTTTTAAAGAAAGATGGTTAAAAGTCAGGTTTATGATATTGTAGTATTGATTGATGAACACTTAGGCAAGCTCTTTCCAAAAATGAATACAAGTCCTATCTAACTAAACATACCACCTCTCTATCGAATGAGTGATGCTATCTTGGAATACATGTATCAATAACTTTTCGTTGGTAATGTACGTGGTCATTTTTTGATAGTATATAGCGACATATATGATTGGACACTTAGTATTATTGTACTTTTCAAACTCTAAAACCTTTAAATTTGAAGGAATCACAACATCTGCGATCAAAAAGAGCCCAACAGCATCCATAAAACCATAAAAGTCTATTTCTTCCACAACTAGTAACCTCTATTTGAGTAGGTTCTTTTTTTGTTCAGATTTCGAATCTTCTAAATATTCAACTACCTTTAGTTTGAGTTTTCCTTTCTCTTTTAGATCATCGAAGCTAGGGACTTAAATTGGCTTCACTATATTTTTTGTGAAAACAAGGTTATCATAACTTTGAAAATGACCTTGGTTTGATGTGGATGACATTTTCGAATAGGTATACCTTGTAAGGAATGCGAATTATTATGAAAAAATCCCTTGGGTGGATTGGGCTTGAGATGGGCCATACCTAAAAGGGTACAAGGTGTCAACTACATCTTATGGTGGATAGTTTTTAGGGCTAGCATATTCTTTTATGACTTTTCCTTTTTTCAACTTGTTTAAGCTTCTAAAATTTTACCCAACTCTCCTTTGAGCTTTTTTGGGCCTTTTCTATTTTCTCAAAATGGTTTGCCTTTTCTTACTCCATTTGTTTAGCTTGGGCTCATATATTGTATTGATGGCAAATTAGTTGGAAGGGATTCTCAAGCAATCGAAATATCATTGAACCTCATGTACCACAATTTTAAAGTTAATAGACTATTCATGCACTAATGTGATCAAAATTAATTATGAATGGATGTAATGCATGAAAAATAATAATTGTCCTTTTAAAAAATTTCAGCAAAAAAAAACTTTCATTATTTCGCAAAATTCCATTTTACAGAATCTATTATTTTTAATATGTAAAAATGCTTAATCTGTTCATATTGGTCCTTAGCCTCCTCAATGAAGTTTAACAAACGTTATCCATGCTTTCCTATTAGGTTGCAAAATCTTCTTAGCACTTTAACCTTTTTGACCATTTCTTCTACCTTGATCACTACATTGCTTATTTGAGTCACAAGATGCTTTATATACCTTGTGAATGCTACAATGGTATGACAATTCTCTATGCTCCCTTATGAGTTTAGCAATGTGATCCCCTTGCTCATTCGGTTTCTACTTTAAAATCTAAAAATACTTTCTGAGTGCGTCATTTTTTTCTTATATTTCAACATATTTTTATTCCATCTAAAAACATTCTTTCTTCACTCTTTCGTTCTCACATGTAAAATCAATGATGTTTATCTCTTTGGCTTTCACTTAGATACATAGTCTTTTACGCTTTTGATGTAATTCTGTCAACTCATTAATGGTAGTGTCACGTTCTCTAACAATATTTTGGGTCCTAACCTTTTGCTTTACTGCCTCAGTAGTCATTTATTTGTATTTTTTGTGCAACTCTGTCATACTATTAATGGCCATGTCTGATTGCTTGATGACCTTGCCTATCTTGACTTCTTACCTCTTTGTTTCTTCTCTCATTTTCTCTTTTTTTTTTTTTTTGTTGGAGCCTTTGAATTTATTACTTCAATTTACCACTTTCAACTTCGAACTCTTTTCTTGCAAGTTTCAGTTTTGAGGGTAATTTTTTCACATTCTTATCCATTGATTGCCAAGAATCTCTAGAAGCGAACACAACTCTTTTTGGGTTTTTTCCATGCCTTGATCACATTGTCCACCGTTTATAGCATTTTTGGCTTACTATAGAGAAAATCTGATAAAGTGAGCTTGCATGTCATAAGGAAGAATTGCTCAGCCTTAAACTACTTTCGTACCATAAACAGTGCATAGCTTATTGCTTCCATAAACTTAGAAGTGGAACTCCAGTCCTATCTCTTCATTGATATAACATTGATTAATGATTCATCCATAGGACTAACTATTTCACTTGGATGCAAGTAAGATTTTGTAATAAAACCATCCATTCTTCCTTGGATTTAGGCTTTGGCCATTCACTTTTGCAAAGCTCTTTAATTAAGGCTTGGTTGCAAAAGTAAAGCTTTGAAAATACATTCTTGTTGCATTCAAAGTGGCTCTTTATCCATAAATATAACAATGGTGCATATCCAACAAAGCACTATTTTTCTTTTTGGTAATAATAGCTCAAGGATCTAATTGTTTCAACTAAGATTGCAAGTAAGTGTCATAATATCTAGGTTGGAAGAACTTACTCATTTGACACAAAAAAAAATCATGGAATCACCACCAAACATTTTTATCCATGTGTGATTGACCACCTATGCGAATCTATCTTTTTTAAAGTTATCCTAAGTATAAACTAAAAGTTCCTAAAAAGATTAGGTTCCTATCTATATCAACAGAACTAAGGTTTGAAAATCGGTTACATGCAATAAAGTTATTAGCACCCATTTATGCTCAGAATTGGTACCACATTAATCATGTGTTAAAAGATGGTTTTTATCATGCAAACAAATCAACGTCAATCTTTTTATTTATTTACACCATATTATCATACAAAAATTCTATCAAAATCAAATCATGTAATCATGCAAATATCCTAAATATCTTGCCAAAATATCATATCATAAACATAAAATCATGCAATGCAATAAATCATGTAATAAATATGAAATCATACCATGTAATAAATCAAAGAAAAAATTGTCATGCAATAATATTATGTAATAACCATAGATCATACAATGCAATAGATTATGCAATAAATATAATTAATCATGCAAATATATAAAATATCATACAAAAATTATCATGCAAAAAAAAAAAATCAACTAAGAGCATTCAAAATACATATCATAAAAACACTAAACTAAATATTACCAAAGTATTTTTTCTATTCAAGCAATAATAAAATATATAAATAAAAATAAAAAATTATAAAAAAGAAAATAATGAAAGGAAAAAATAAAAAATAAAAAAACTTTACCAAATCAGGTCCGGTCGAATCAATGGCACGTAGATCTTTTTTTGCTGGTTCAAAACACTGCCATTTTTATTGGAACATAAAATATTGAAAATCAACAATCTTTCTTCGTTTTCACCTCTAACTTCTCTCGAAAATCAAATTCTCTCCAAACTCTTTTTAACTTATTCAATCCAGCTAAGAATCAGTTTAACACCAAACCTAAATTTCGATTATACATCGTCGCAACCTCTGCCAAATGCCTTCGTAGCCAACGCTAAAGAACCCAAAAACCTCTTTACCGAATCTTCTCTTTTTTTTTCCTTCCTTGCCCAAAAACTTTTCTTTCTGCCCTAGCCATCCAAATCCTTAGCCACATTACTAAATGTCCAAACTTTGAATTGAAAAATCTTAATAGCCTAGAAAAGGATCGCCGGATTCTCCTTCTTCTAATCTAGCACACGTTTGGATTGAAACCCAAAAATCCAAGAATGTGACAAACCTAAAACCTAGCTTTTCCTTTTGTGCTATCTGTGTGTCTACTTTGCTGCCTTGTGTATGTTGAATGTGTCGCTTATGGGTTTGTTGGGTTTCAATTATTTTTGTATGAATTTTTTGGTATTGCTTCTTGAAATTAGGTTGTTTGTGAGCTTGGTTCTAGGATGGTATGGTTTTTTTGTTTTTTTGGTTTGGGATTCTTTTTGGATTAAGCTATTGTGTATAAGGCTGTGTGTGCTGGAAAATGGCTTTGAATGCAATTCTCTGTTTTGGACCTACTACTTTTGATTTGCTTAAATGTTTACCTTCTGATTGGTGGGTCTGACTTGGCTACTGGAAATTGTTGGGGCTCGTTTGATCCATTTTTTGCTATAGTTGTTTTGGTTGCTGGAAATTGCTTCTGGAACCTGAGATCTTATTGCTTATTGCCTCTAGAAATTGAGCCTATTACTTATTGTTGAAGTCTTGTTAATTGTTTGATCCCTTACTTTTATTTTGGAATGCTTTGGAAACTTTGCCCAATTTTTCTTTTTTTTTTGCTTTTCAATGGCCTCGCTTAATCTTGATTTGCTGCTATCTGACCCCCACCTATTCACAGATTGAGTGCCCTTTTTATTGGGATGAATTCCTAATTGAATTTGGATAAAATTTAACTTCATCCAATCTTATGCCAAAGATTTTCCTGATTTTCTTTTGTGATTTTTCTTTTTCAGTGAATTGGACATCAAGTATTTCCCTAGGCAATGAATCTTTAATTTCTAAAATCTAAGACCAAAATAAAATCCAAGATTTTTCCTACAAAATCTCACTTTTTTTTTGTTATTTTATTTTTTACTTTGACCAACAAAATTAAATCAAAATTAAGTCAAAATCAAAATCTATATCAATATCAATATTGAAATTAAAAATAACATTAAAAAGCTCAAATCAAAATCAAAATTACAATCAAAACTATAATTTTTGGGCTTTTAACCTCTGGGTCTAAAATTCTTTTTTTGTATTAAAGTCTAATTGCACAATGAAAACCCATTTTAATGCAAAAAAATTCTTAAACAAAATGAGATGCTACAGTTATCCTTCTTTATACATTTTATGTGAAAAAAGAATTGTACAAAGACAAAATATATCTATTTAAAATTATAATAGCTTTTCCACAACTAAGGCTTGAAAACTTCCAAAAAATAAAATAATCCTCCATTAAGGCTTTGACTTTTGAAAAAATAAAGTACTACATGAAGGGGTTCAACTTTGCAAAATAAAATACTCTTTCACCGAGATTTTAACTTTGAAAAAATAAAGTACTTTCTCATTGAGACTTTAACTTTGAAAAATAAAATATAGTGCTCCTCCATCGAGGTTTCAATTTTAAAAAATAAAGTACTTATCCATTGAGAATTTATTTTTTAAAAAATAAAGTACTCCACCATTGAGGCTTCAACATTAAGTAAAATACTCCCTTACAACTGAGGTTTAAAACTTTAAACAAAATACTCTCTTACAACTGAGGTTTGAAACTTTAAACAAAATATTCCCTTACAATTAAGGCTTGAAACTTTAAATAAAATTTATGACCAGGAAAGCTCCTTCTTAACAAAGGCTTAAAATTTAAAATTCATGTCCAAGAAAGCTTTTTCTTAACAAAGGCTTAAAATTTAAAATTCATGTCCAAGAAAGCTTTTTCTTAACAAAGGCTTGAAACTTTAAAATTCACAAGCAGGAAAGCTTCTTTTTAATAAAGGCTTGAAACTTTAAAATTCACAAGCAAGAAAGCTTCTTGTTAACAAAGGCTTGAAATTTTAAAATTCTCATCCAAGAAAACTCATTCTCAAAGAAGGCTTGAAACTTTAGAACTCTCATCCAGGAAAGCTTTTTCTCAATGAAGGCTTAAAACTTTAAAATTGTTACCTCAAAATGGTTTCTTTCATCATTGATCATCTCCCATTATTTCTTTTCAAAATCATATCTATCACTTATTTTCTTCTTTCTGTTTTCCAAGCATACGCAATGAAAAGATTTTTCACAATTTTTAGATTCAATTTCAAGATTCAAATTTTGATTTTTCTATTTTTTCAAACATGTATGATGCATAGGATGAATGCAATGTATGCATAAAATGAATGCAATGCATGAGCCAAAGATTTTTCAAAATTCCATCTTAATTTCACAACTCAAACTTTAATCTTTCTTTTTCGAGCATACAATGAATGTAGTGAATGCAATACAAAAGATTCAAGATTCACAAAATTTTCAAGGTTCGTAAAGTTTTAAGATTCGCTAGGGTTCCAAGATTTGCAAAGGTCCCTAAATTCACAAAGGTACCAAGATTTGTAAAGGATTAAAAATTCGTAAAGTTTCCAAAATTCGCAAAGGTCTTAAGATTCGTAACAGTTTTAAGATTTGGAGTCAATAATTCAAAGATTCACATTTAAAAATATTAGATATTCACATTCAAGATTTATATTAAAAAATCTTATAGATTTGCATTCAAGATTTTAAAGATTCACATTTGAAAATCTTTTTGAGATTTGCGGCCAAGATTTCAAAAATTCACATTAGAAAATCTTTTATATCTAAAATTCAAACATTCTCATTCAAAATTCAAACATTCTCATTCAAAAATATTACTGATTCTCATTTGAAACTTTTAAAGTTTCTCATCCAAAATTCAAAGATTCACCTTTTGAAAAGCTCATATTTAAAATTTTATGTCTTAAGGATTTGCATTAGAGATTATCGTCTTGTGACAAAAAAAAAAAAAAAACTCCTTTAAATAAGGACTCAACAATTTTAAAATCTTTTCAAAATATATTTGTAATTGAAAGTCAAAATCTTAACAATGTTTTCATCAAAGGGTCTTATCTAAAAAAATTTTCTTATCTCAGGGGTATCTTTTTAAAAAAATTTTCATCTTTTCACAAAATTTAATTTCAATAGCTAGAAACAAAATTTCTTATCCATCAAACAACTATCATGAATGCAATGCATGTAATGCAAATACAGGACCTAAATAATTATACAGTTGCAATTATTAAAACCAAGATTTGTACATTTACCAAATGATACAAATGCAATTATCAAAACAAAGCATTTTCGTTGCCCCAAAAATGTCACCCTTGTCATATTGATTTAGAAATCATTTCTCTCCCATCCATCAAAGTTCATATATACAACAATCCAAATTTTAAAATTTTTAAAAATTCCCAAAGTAATGACAACATCAATGCCCCAAAATAAAAAATTATCCCACACAATAATTTTGCATGGCTAAAATGTATCAATTTTTTTAGAAACATGTGACATTTAGATCTCTTAAAAACTGGTGATTACTACATAGAATGAATTAGGTGAATCACATATTGGTCTTTCCAAAAGGACAAAATGGTTTGGCATATCATGATTGTAATGACTAAGAAAGTTTTGTCATTGGTTGGAAAAGCAAATAAGTATTTCTTCATCTAGGTTCACAAATGAAAGGTTACCTCTAAAAGTATAATCCATTTTTGCATTCTTTTAATTTCTTGATATGGTAATTTAACAAATATCAAGACTAATTATGTGCGCTCAAAATTTTTAGGAAGAAAATAAAGGCTCAAATTTCAAAATAAATCTTCAATTTGGGATTCATCTTCTTGGATTTCTCAAAGGTCTTCATTGTTCATTGGTTTATTCAAAATTGTCTGAGTTGCTTTCAAAATTTCAATCTTGCTTTAGATTATCCTTTCGGATTTTTACCCTAAAACTTCATTCAATCTATTTTTTTTTCTTTTTGACTATGACATCATGCATGTGAAAACTCAAAATTTATCTAAAATCAAAAAGGGATGGTGATTCTTAAAGAAAAGTTTTTCAATTTAGATATCCATACTTGATCAAAATGGACTTTTCAAAAAACGTAATGTAGGCCAGGGTTTAGGGTTCTTGAAAGAAAGAATAAATAGGGCAAAAAACATATTTAAAGGTAATCAAACAAGGATAATTTCTTTTCTCAATGATATTTTCCTTTCCACATTTTCTCTTTTATTTTTTTCCCTCTTTTCTTTCATATTTCCATTTTTTTGACAAATTGAGTCTAAAATTTTAGAACTTGCCTTTTGATTGTAGGCATTATTTCTTGTTTTTAGCTTTGGTTCTAATATGTTAAAAAAGATCCATGTTTATGCTTGGCCTCCAGTGTGGAGGGTGATCTTTAGATAGGGTTTAGGGGTAGCAAATGGATATTTTTTTATTGTGAAAGGAATATGAAATATAGTAATTTACCATATCAAATATAAATACCTTTATTGAAAAGTAATTCTCAAGAGTAGAATTTTTTTTTCTTGGAATCCTTTGAATATCTCATATGCATGATGTTATAATCATTTTTTTCTTTGTTTTTCTTTTTTTTTTTTTTTGTATAACTCAAGCTCAATCACATCATCTTACTACATCAAATGAAGTCCCAATATAATAATCTTCATTTTCACAACCCACACCAAGAGATAAAATCAATGCCATCTAGCAGAAATGATATTGAAAAAACGGGATAATTTGACTTTTTGTTAAATTTGGCCTAAGATGTGAGCAAAAGAAAATTTTTAGGCAATGAATGAAAGAGAAAAGGAATATTGCATAAATCAAGATGTCAAACAAGGATATTAAGGGGATATGGCCTTTTAAGTAATTATGTCTCAAGGAAAAAATTGGAGAGGTTAGGCTTTGTGAAAAAACATGGGTAGTGATGTGTTCATAATAATCTTGACACTTATCAAATTACTAAAATCTAAAATTTTTTAAAAAGTGCCTCATGTATTGGATTACAAATAATTTTTCAAAAAAAGATTTTGCAAATTTTATTGCTCATAGCCTTGATGATAATCATTAACTTGAAAATATTTCTTTACCAAGTGAAAATTAGAATCATAGGACTTGAGAAATCAGGCTTTGAATGGTGTGGTGTTCAATTGAATTGGAGTATGAAATGGTAAGTGAAATAATTGTTAATGTTCATTATTGGTAGTAATCACCAATTCTCTTAAGATTATTTCCACAAAACTTTTTTCTTTACAAAAAAACATTTTTCAATCATGGAAAGAAATCATGTGGGCTTTTATTATCAAACAATTCAAATGGATCAAGAAAATATATACAAATACCTTTATCCAAATCATAATGAAAAATAAGAATTCATATTTATGTACTAAAGATTGCCCCAAATAAAAGAACTAATGTATATACAAAAATATTTACATGGATAAAAATGAATATGCAAATACGTATATGCAATACATAGTAACAACAAAAATTCATATTCAAAACTATGTATAAAATTGAAAAGGCAAAGATTTTATCAAACAAATGAAATAATGTACATACAAAGATGTTTACATGGATCTATATGTAAATACATGTATGCAATACATAATGAAAACAAAAATTCATATCTAAAACTATGTACAAAACTAAAAAAGGCAAAGATTCTCCCAAGCAAATGAAATAATGTCAACACAAAGATGTTTATATATATAAAAATGCATATGCAGATACATTAATGTAATGCATAGTAAGAATTTATATTCACAACTAT
The DNA here is from genome assembly GCF_047325235.1 of Durio zibethinus. Classification (NCBI taxonomy): domain Eukaryota; kingdom Viridiplantae; phylum Streptophyta; class Magnoliopsida; order Malvales; family Malvaceae; genus Durio; species Durio zibethinus. The sequence continues at coordinate 9,977,472 of NC_143171.1, forward strand.
ATACAAAACAAAAAAGGCAAAGACTACTCCAAACAAATGGAATAATGTACATACAAAAATGTTTACATGGATAAAATTGTATATGCAAATACATGTATACAATGCATAAAAATAATAGGAATTCATATTCTTAACTATGTACAAAACTAGAAAAAAAATTACTTTTTAATTTACAATTAGGCATTCACATCTTTTTATATATGAAAAAGTGAAATTGAATAATGTATCGACGACAAAAATATATGTACAAATGCATGTATGTAATGAATATGATCCTATATACTTCAAAATCTCACCTATTTTCCTTCATTTTTTCCTTTTTCTTTGAAAAAGAAAAATATTATAAGAACATTTTTATTTTTGTACAAATTCAAAATTATCTTGACAAAATATAAACAAATATAAGGCGAATAAAAAAATAATTCCCATCATGTTTCCTATTTTAAGGTTTTCTATACAAAAGAGAATGGTAGGGCTCTAACCTAAGTTTGGATCCTTAGGTTTTATATACATGCTGAGTTCAAAAGTTTGATAATCTAAAGGCTACAAATTGTTCCTTACATCATTATCCATTATAGACTAGTAAGATACCCTAATCCTCTCTCATTATTATAAGCTCTAATGGAAATGGTTCAATTTAAGTGAGTTTTCACTAGTTTACATGAAAGTTATCACCTCACAAAAATGTAGGTAATTGCTCTCTTCTAATAAAGGATAAAGCCAGGCATTAAGGCTATGTATGAAAACAAGTGCGGTGTGTGTAAAAGGACATGCCAAATAATCAAATTAATTGGTGCACATAAAAATAAAATTTGCAAAACAAACAAATTAGAAGACAAATATGTTAGAAATATGAAAATCATAAATAATCACATAAAACCATCAAAGTAAAGCTTAAGATAACACATAACTAACAAATGGCTTGACTTTCTAATATCCTTAGTGAAGTTGCCAAATTGTCATAACGTCTAGGTTAAGAAAACTTACCTATTAGACGAAAAAAAAATCATGGAATTATCACTAATCATTGTTATCTATGTGCAATTAGCCACGTATATGAATATTTTTAAAGTTGTCCTAAGTGTAAACTAAGGATCCCTAAAAAGAATAAGTTCTAGGTTACATCAACAGAATTTAGGTTTGAAAATCGGTTACGTGCAAGAAAGGTATTAACACCCCTTTATGCCCAGAATTGATACCACATTAATCATATGTTATCTTATCTAAACCTTAACGAAAGATAATTTTTATCATGCAAATAAATCAATTTCAATATTTTTATTTATTTACGCTACATTGTCACATTGTCATATCAAAATTCTATCAAAATCAAATCATGCAATCATGCAAATATCATAATATCATGCCAAAATATTATGCAATAAATATAAAATCACGCAATGCAATAAATCATGTAATAAACATGAAATCATATCATGTAAAAAATTATCATGCAATAATATCATAAAATAAATATAAAATCATATCATACAATAAATATAATTAATCATGCAAATATATAAAATATCATGCAAAAAAAAAAAATCAACTAAGAGCAAGCAAAATACATATCATATAAAAACAAAACTAAAAATCTTACCAAAGTCTTTTTTATATTCAATCAACAATAAAATAAAATAAAAAATTTTAAAAAGAAAATAACGAAAGAAAAAACCAAAAAACAAAAAAACTTTGCCAAATCAGCTAGGTTAAGTCAAATTCAATGACATGCAGATCCTTTTTTGCTAGTTCAAAATAATGTCATTTTTATCGAAGCATAAAAACACTGAAATCAATAATCTTTCTTCATTTTTCACCCGTAACTTCTCTCTAAAATCAAATTCTCTCCAAACTTTCTCTTAACTTATTTAATCTAGCTAGAACCGATTCAAGGCTGAACACAGATTTCGATTGAAGATCGCTACAGCCTCCACCAATAGCCTCCGTAGCCGATGTTGGAGAACCCAAAACCTCTTGGCCGAATCTCCTCCTTTTCTTTCCTTCCTTGAGCTTTTCTTTCTACCCTAGCCACCCAAATCCTCAACCACCTCACTAAATGTCCAAACTTTAAACTAAAAAATCTCAATAGCCCAGAAAAAGATCGTTGGATTCTCCTTCCTCTAATTTAGCACACGTTTGGTTTGAAACCCAAAAATCCAAGGACATGATAGACCCAAAACCTAACTTTTTCTTTTGTGCTGTCTGTGTGTCTACTTTGCTGTCTTGTGTGTGTTAAATGTGTCAATTTTTGGGTTTGCTGGATTTCAATTTTTCTGTATGAATTTTTGGGTATTGCTTCTTAAAATTAGGTTGTTTGTGAGCTTGGTTCTGAGTATTCTATGTGTGTTGGAAAATGGCTTTGAATGCAATTCTCTATTTGTACTTGCTGCCCTTGATTTGCTTGAATGTTTACCTTCTGCTTGATGGGTCTGTTTTGGCTATTGGAAATTCCTTGGACTCGTTTGATCGATTCTTTGCTGCAGTTGTTTTGGCCACTAGAAACTAAGATCTTATTGCTTACCGCCTTTGGAAATTGAGCCTATTGCTTAGTATTGATGTCTTGTTAATTGCTCGATCCCCTCCTGTTGCTTTGGAATGCTTCAAAAATTTGCCCAAAAAAATTTTTGCTTTTTAATAGCCTCTACTTGATATTGATTTGCTACAGTCCGGTCGCCCTCTATTCATAGATTGAGAGCCCTTTTTATATGGATGAATTCCTAATTGAATTTAATAAAATTTAACTTTATCGAATCTTATGCCAAAGATTTCTAACATTTTCTTATGTGATTTTTCTTTTTTAGTGAATTGGATATTAAGTATTTCCTTAGGCAATAAACCTTTAATTTCCAAAATCTAAGATTAAATCTAAAACCAAAACCAAATCCAAGATTTTTCCTACAAAATCTCCTTTCTTTTTTTTTGGTTTTCTATTTTTTACTTTGAACAATAAAATTAAACCAAGAATAAAATAAAATCAAAATTAAAATCAAAACCAAAATTAAGACTAAAATTAAAATTAACATTAAAACAAAATCAAAATCAAAATCAAAATTAAAAATTTTGGGCTTTTAACCTTTGGGTCAAAAATTCATTTTTTATATTTAGTCCTGATTGCACAATCGAAACTCATAAGATAAAATGATGTATCTACAGTGAGGGATTGCAACCGTTTTTCACATGCTAGAAAAATTCAATCATTTTTACCTCAATATGACCAAAGACTCTAGGAAAAATCACCATGTCGTACATGGCCAAAGCAAATATATCTAATCCTTCGTTATCATTCGGGTATTTTGTGATGAAATCACGAAAATTTTTCTAAGGTAGATAGATGTGTTTGCTTTTTTCATGTATGTGCACATTCACTGCTTTCATTTTTACTCTCATAAGATCGGTTAATTTCTTGCAAAATGCTGGTTTCTGCCTTCTAACATATATCTTATTTGACAATTAGAGATGCATACCTATTAATGTAGAGAACCCCTCTATAGTCGGCGTCATCAAGGGCGATGGGCAAATTAAACCAAGAGCCTTGGCCCTCCCAAGATTTTGAAAAATCTCTTTTATGCTCGTATATTTATATATTATATATTAAATAAATTTAAATGGGCCCTCAAAATTAAAAAAAATTAAAATTTATCTATTTATTTTACCCACCAATCATTAGTCACAAATGCTTAAAATTAATTGGTTTGTCACAAATATTAAGTTACAATCATGAGAATTTAAAAAAAAAAAAACATTAATTTAACTTTTTAAAATTTAATTTACACTTTCCATTAATAAACAAATAAATTTAGGTTTTTTTTCTTTTTGACCGGTAACTTCTTTTTTATTCTAAAAAGTTTCTTTAGCCCTTTTTGTTTGTGCCACTTAAGTTTTCAACATTTCAAAAGCATATATAACAAAATTGTTAAAGGTTATTTTATTAGTTTATTTTTATTTTTATATAATCTATTTGTGTTTGCCTTTTAGCTCTATATGATAACTTTTTTCTTCATACTTTGTTCATGCTATATGATAACTTTTTTCTTCATACTTTGTTCATGCTCTGTACGTAACAATGATTGTCCTTATTATTATTATTTTTACAATGACTTGATAGGTTTTAGTAAAATTAGAGGTTAGGCAACAATGAACACAACTTGATGTTAAGTTTTTTTAAAAATAATGACTTAATAGGATTTGATTTTTGGCCAAATAAAAACAATTTTGGATGGGTAAGTGAAAAGGTTCTTTTACTATATGATTCATGGTGGATTTGTATAATTAAATGTGTTAGAGAATTTATTATGAAAATTAAACCAATAGATTTCTATAATTGCAGGTTTTGTCATTCATAGGCAAGCAAAAAAGGCTAAACTCATTTAAAAAAAAAAAAAGATGATGGTAATTTAAAATATAGTATACCATCCAAATCCTTGAAGCTTGAGCACCAAAGTCCTAGTCAATCCGTCCTATGCTCATATTGTTGGTGAAAAAGTCAATGCTCTCTCTATAGAATGTGATCTCAGATTACATCCACCAATGTGGGAATATCCAAAATCAACAAGTTGAAATTTGACGAGCTTCCTTGAAAGTAGGTCCATATCAAATTCATCTATTTAGTTATCCATTTAACTTAGAACAACATTCTAGATGTTTTCAATATTCTTGGTTTACTCAATTTTCTTCTTAGCTTGAGTATTCTCTAACAAGAGATGCTGCATATTGTTTACCCTATTATCTTTTTAACATGAAACCCAATGGGTGACCCGATTGAGATGTATTCACTATTAAAGGATTTACATGTTGGAAAAAAGTTAATATTGGGAATAATTGTGCTTTTTAATCATATTAGAGATGATCCATATTCACCGCATAATAATTTAATGAGATCTTTTATGGATTTGATGAAACAATCTAGGCATATTGATAAAGTAACGCATGCACAAAATTCACAACAAATTTTGGTTAACAAGCTACGAGTTAAGAATTCTATAGATGTTGTCTGATGGGTTACATTTCAAGCTCATGCTTTTAGAAGTCATGATGAAACACTTGATTCAAAAAATTACAAAAATTTTCTTGAGTTGATTGAACTTTTGGCTTCTTATAATGATAATGTTAAAAAAGTTATGTTGGAAAATGCTCTTAAATTGGCCAATTATATTTCTCATTGTCGTAACGATTTTGGGACCATCAGACGTAAAAGTGATGTTTTAAAATAGAGAAAAATAAATAAAAAGTGGAGTCGCCACCAATCTTTGTTAGGGTGTGATTGGCCACCCAAAAGTTTATCTTTTTAATAAAACTATAAAACGAATTTAAAGTTTATCAAAAATATAATTTCGGTCTACGAAAAATCAGGTTGAGTCCGGGAGTCGGTTACGCATGGGGAAGGATTAGCACCCCCACAACGCCCATAAATTGGTACCATTTAATTACGCGCTATTTTTGGTGTTGGATAAAAATGATTTTAATTTGAAATTTAACACTAATTCCCTTTACTTGAATAAAATTTTGCTAAAATATTTATTTAGAAATATTGAGAAAATCTTTAAGTTAAAGAATTATCTTAAAATTCTCCAACATCTAGGCAGAATTTAAAATAACTCTTTTTACTTAAGATTTAACACAATAATTCATGAAATAAAATAACAATCTTTATAGAAAATAATTGTTAGTGACTCTCCAACGTCTAGGCAGAGTACCAAGAATTATTTCTTTCGGAATGTTATATTTATTTTATTTTATAATATCACAATTTTTTTAAAAAAGTATTATTTTTTTTTATTATAAAATATTTTATTATCGAACAGCATATTAAAGAGAGAATAATGCAATCAATTATCGATGATAACATGCTAACGTATGTATGCTAATAAATGTCATTTACAATGAAATGCAATTTAAGAGTTGGATTCTTAAGTATAATGAGATCACCCCGACTCTCCAACATCTAGGCAGAGCTTAGGTGTGACTGTTTATATTTAAGATCTCAATTTTATTATTATACTTTTTATTCATTAATCTTATTATTAAGGCAAATTAAGAAATCGTGTGAAAAGATTTAACGAAGTAAAATTTCCTAAATACCCCATCATCTAGGCGACATTCGAGAACAAATTGCTTCAAATGGAATTTTCACACGTGTCCTTAAGATTTTTTAGGAGGTTTTAAGTAAAGGCTTGAGTAGAGGTTTTGAAGGTTTGGTTTTAAAGTTTAAAGGGTTTTAAAGCTTGAATTTTAGGAATTTTGGATTTTGGGGTTTGAATTTAAGAGTTTAAAGGTTTGGATTTTGTGGTTTGGGGTTTTGATTTAAGGGTTTGGATTTTAGGGATTTTGGATTTTGGGATTTGAATTTTAAAGGTTTGGAATTTTAAAGGTTCGGATTTAAGAGATTTTAGATTTTTAAGGGTTTGGATTTTAGAAGGTTTTGAATTTTAGGGGTTTGGATTTTAGGAGTTTTAGAAACCTAGGATTTTGAAAATTAAAAATTAGTGTTTAAGGTTTAATTTTTAAGAAAATATGAACATCTCTAAAAATCTCCAACATCTAGGCAGATTTTCGAAGCAAGTTCGATTTTAATGATTTTTAAAAATTAATTTAAAATTTTCTTATATTTATTTTTTATGAAAATTTATTAATAATAATTCCCCAACATCTAGGCGAAATTATCTTTTAGAAAAATAATTTTTAATTCCCTCCAACATTTAGGCAGGAAAAATAATAATAATAATAATAATAAATATTTTTTTGAACATTTTTAATATATTTTTAACTATTATTTGTTTTCAATTTTATTATTATTAAAACAATTAAACATTTATTCTAACAAATTTAGAAATTTATCATGCATAAATATAAAAATATACTTAAAATAACAAAAATAATAATATTAAAAAAATTAGAAAATTAAAAAAAAAAAATTTTTTACCTGAACCGGACCGGTCAACGGTCCGGTCAGCGCTGGTCTGGATCGGTTTGATCGGTTTGGCGGGTTCGATAGGCGGTTCGGGCGGTCCAGTGGTTCGGATCGGCTCAAACCAGTTCACTAGACCGGTTCAAGGTTGGCTGAAGCGGGTTGACGGGTCGGTTTACGCGGATCTCGAGTCAGATCCGAGTCCACGCACAGATCCTTTTTGCTTAAAACGTTATCGTTTTAGGTCTTTCCCTAAACGACGTCGTTTTGAGTTTTTGCTTTACTATATATAGCTGAAGATTTTTTTTGTTCATTTGGTTTCTGTTTCAGAAAAAAAAAAAAGGGAGAGAGGGAGAGAGAAAGCTGGGAGAGAGGTCTGGCCGTCCACCGTCCGGTCGTAGGGCCACCGTTTCGACCGTCGTCTGGGTCATCGTCGACGGTGGTCGTTGGTGATCGAAAAATGCCAAAATACTTCTAGAAGCGCTCTTCAACGCGCTCTTCCAAGATCTGACCTTTTTTTTGTCAAAAACAGCCCCGATCAGCATAGATCGGGGCTCAAAGTTTCTGTTTTCAAATTTTTTTTTGTTTGTTTTGTTGAAGCAAGACTTATCTGTTTTCTTGCTTTTGCAAGTAGCTTCGGCGCTGGGTTCCTCCCTGAGGGGAGGACTATGGTTTCTATTTTTTTTTTTATAGTTTTTTTTTTTTACAGAATCTCCCCCTCCTTCTTCTCTTTCCGTTTTGGCTCGCTAGGAGCTCTATTTATAGAGCTCCAGCCATACGTGTTTGGAGGGAAGGGCATGGGGCTCGATCACGGGATGTAAACACGAGCCCTATGCCTCTTTATTTCTTCTGTATTTTTTGGTAGTAGGGTAGGATGAACAGGGTATGTGATGGGTGGTGAGCCTGGCAGTGGTGCCGGGGATGGCACCACTGCCATCTTCAATTATTTTTCTTTTTTTTGTATTATTTTTTGGTATTTATTTTTTTTTGTATTTCGTATAATATTATTATTTTTATTTTTGGGGACAAAATTGATGTCAACAGCTGCCCCTCTTTGCACATTACTAAGAATCAGGAATAGGACAAAGACAAAGACAACGATTTTGTTCGAAAACAGATCGTGAATTTTTTTTTTAAACAAAACACAAAACGATTAAGATGACATCATAAGTTAAAAAATAATAAATCGATCGAGATAATATCGCGAATCGAATTTATGCCCGGAGGTCTTACAAATCATATCCGAAGGTCTTAGAAATCATGCCCGGAGGTCTTACAGAATCATGCCCGGAGGTCTTACAGATTATGCCCGGAGGTCTTACAAATCTCGAAATCTTTAAATGCTCCTCATAATTAGAGGCGATGAAACTTTAAAATTTGAAAATCTTTTAATCTTGAAAGTCAGGCGCAGAGGCTTTTAGAGATTATGCCCGGAGGTCTTATAAATCTCAAAATCTTTAAATGCTCCTCATAATCAGAGGCGATGAAACTTTAAAATTTGAAAAAAAAAAATTTTTTTGAAAATGTTTTTTTTTTCAATCAGAGTTAATGAATGCAATCAATGATACAAATGTCCCTTTTGATCAAATGATGCTAATAGAAATGTTGATTAAAATATAAATTTCAATGCAAATGCAAGAATACGAATGCTTGATGCAACTATATTTGACAATGACAATGTTTTTTTCATGTAAATGCTTCTACAAATACCTTTTCTTAGGATACGAATGCCATAGTTGTGCAAATATGAATTTTTTTTTATGGTGCGAATGCAAATATCTTGTGCAAGTGCAAATGCAAGTGATGCAAATGTAGTAGTACAGATGTAAGTGATGCCAATGTAGTAGTACAGATGTAAGTGATGCAAATGCAAATATCCCTTTCATGATGCACAGATAAGCGATGCAAATTTGAATATCTCTTTTTTTTTTTTAGGTTAAATGTCTTTCTCATGATACAAGTAATGCAAATGCAAGATCTTTCAAAAGGTTATGTATCGAGAATTTTTATTCTGGATAGAACTTTGAAACTTTAAAACTTCTTTTGGGGCTAAATAAACTTGGCTTAAATTTTATTGAAGGCCAACTAAACTGGGCTTAAATTTTCATTTGAGGCCAGATAAACTGGGCTTAAATCTTCATTTGAAGCCAGATAAATTGGGGCTTAAAACCTCATTGATGGCCAGATGAACTGGGCTTAAAGTTTCATTAATGGCCAGATAAACTGGGCTTAAATGTCATTGTTGGCTAGATAAACTGGGCTTAAAGTTTCATTGAGAGCCAGATAAACTGGGCTTAAATATCATTGATGGCCAGATAAACTGGGCTTAAAGCTTCATTTGAGGCCAGATAAACTGCGCTTAAATTTCATTGATGGTCAGATAAACTAGGCTTAAAACCTCATTGATGGCCAGATAAACTGGGCTTAAAGCTTTATTAATGGCCAGATAAACTGGGCTTAAAACTTCATTTGAGGCTAAATAAACTGGGCTTAAATTTCATTGTTGGCCAGATAAACTGGGCTTAAAACTTCATTAATGGCCAGATAAACTGGGCTTAAATTTTATTTTATTTTATTTTTTTAAATTTGGCGATCCCTATAAAAAATGAAAAAGGTGAGGATTTTTTTTCCAAATGGATGTAATAGTTTTGTAGATAGCAATGTTGATTCAAAAGGTTCTAATCCTTGAAGGGAGTGAAAGAGGCATGCAAGCTCAAAAATGAAACACAAGCTTTTCTAAAAGCATAAATTCCTTGGAAATCAAACATATTCAATATTTTTCTTAGTCTCCAAATGCGACATTTTGATATATGTCAAGATCAACTGTAAGGGCTTAAGATTTTAAAGGGTTATTAGGAAATAATCAACTCATCTCAAACTTCTATGGCTTTGATATTTCAGATCTTTCAAAAGGTTTGGCTTTACTTTTGTTTAGCATCCACCATACTTAGCATCAGGAGTGACTTTTCAGGGTTGGCTCTAGACTGCCCTTTTGAGGTTTTTCACCCTAGAGCCATATTTATTTCTATTTTTCCTTTTTTTTTCTTTACACACCATGCACTTGAGAATTCAAATCTAATCCAAAAGAGGAAAATAATTTTTTTCAAAAAGAAAAACTCAAAAAATTAATGTTCATTTTTCAAGAGAAACTCTTCAAGTTTAAGCTTTCATGCCTGATCCAATATGGACTTTTCAAAGGTTGTAATGTAGGTTAAGGTTCATGGTCGCCAAAGAAAAGGATAAAAAGGCCCAAAACAAGTATTTAAGGGTATTTGAAACTAAAGATCATTTTTTATTGGAAGGATACACTCTGAGGTATATTCTATTTTGTGCTTTCCACCAATTCATTTCTTTCCCTTTTTTTTTTATTCTTCCTTTCTTTTTTTTTTTTTACACCCTTTCACTAAGTGGATTCAAAACTTTTATGAACTTTTATACTGGGTTTGTGCCCCTATCACATGAGATTCCATTAGACATTCTCATTCTTATCCTTCAAACGTATTTTTTTTCCCAAATATGAAAAGTGATCTTTAGTCAGGGTTTATTTTGAAAGAATTCAATTAGGCTCAAAGGGGTAACAAGAGATAAATTTTTATTTTTGTGAAGAGATAATGAAAGATGGCCATTTGTCACTTCAAGCATAAACACTTAAATTGAAGACTACTTTTCAGGAAAATGAACTTGGAAAAAGGTTTTTTTCTTTTTAATCTCAAAAAAAAAATTTTGTTTTTTTTTTCTTCAAAACCTTGACTTTGTCATGACGTTTTTGGATTTGCTCAAATTTTTTATTGCATGATGTCATAACCAATTTTTTTTCTTTTTTTTTCTCTCTTTTTTTTTGTTGTTTTTATTTTTTTTATGCCCCCATAGTTCACACCTAGATTCATTTTGCTAGTAACACGTTTCATGGAAGATACCCCATTTTAGCAAACCACCCATAATGAAAGTAATTACAAAAGAAGGGTCATATGAAATGGATAAGAAAAAGATTATGTGGGGTAAACATGTTTAAGGTATCAAATGATCTAAGGTACTCCACAAAAAGAGAACAAAAAGGTTAATCATAACTCAAGTTGTCTTAGAGGTAATGAGATATTTCTTTTCTGACAAATATACCTCAAGACAAAGGATCGGGTTAATTTTGGGATAAAAAACCTGAATGGTAGTATGCTTAAGTGTATTTTGGATTTGAAAATTTTGGAACTGCAGCATAATCTTATCATATTCAATTATCGCATTTGAATTCTAAAAAAAAGAAAGTCATATAGACTTGATTTTCTTGGAACCACACATTTGTTAATGGCTGTTTCATTTGTTCATTGCCTTAGAAAAGAATATTGCCAACAATATAAGGTGAAATAAGGTTCACAAATTCAAATTTAAGGCTATCAAGGGGTCATGACTAATGAAATGGGGTTAACTGAATAAGTAAATTGACATTTAGGTATTTAAAAATTTTTTAATAGTGATCGTCAATTCATCTTAGACTCAAAACTTCATTTTTTTTCTTTTTTTTTCTTTTTTTTTTCAAGAAAAATTTTCTAGTCAGCTTTATTCACATTTAACATCTTTCCTCTTTTTTTTTTTTTTTTAGAAAAACTAACTATATATCGAAACTTACACAAAATAAAACACTATGATGCACAATGTTTACTCATGCAATGCAAACCTTAAGACTTGACCAAAAAGAATTTATTATCTAGATCATACTCTTGAGGTGATATTCAAAGTTACATAAACAAAAGTTTTCCCCTTGATGTTTCAACTTTAGCATCACTAACTTGCAACATTACTACTATCAATCATCAAAACCACCAACTAGCTCTTTAAACTTTACAGCATCTGCATCGATCAAAGCTTGAACTTTATCCTTGAAGACAGTACAATCTTCTATGGAATGTCCCTTAACTTCATCATGAAATTCACATTTAGCATTAGAATCATACCACTTCAGGTACGAAGGCTTTCTGGGTCTTGCAGGAACAACAGAGATCATATGATTCTTTATCAGTAAAGTAAAGAGCTCAGCATAAGGTATTGAAAGTGAATGATACACTTTGGCTCTCTTTCTCTTACGACTCTGTGAATGGCTTAAGTTGACACTTGGTTCTGTTCGTGGTGAAAGAATTTGAGCACACAGATGAAGTGGTCGAGGAAAATCATCGATCAAAAATATTGGTTGAGGGCAATATGGTAGCCATTGTGAATAATCATCCGTTGGATCTTCTTGTATCATGGTGAGATTTCTCTCATTTTATCCTTTAACAATTATTTCTTGGGCTTGTTTTATAAAAATATCTCCTCTTTTTTCATCATCAGTATCTATAATTCTTTTCTTTCTTATCTCATCTTCAATTCTACCCACAGCAAACAATAAATTTGCAAACTCTAATGAAGGATTACTGATCAACTTATCATAATAGGGAGAAGGAAGGGTATCCACAAACAGGGAATTTAACTCCTTATTGGTAAGAAGTGGTTGTACCTGTGATGCCATATTCTTTCATCTAACAGCATATTCTTTATAGCTCTCATTGGGGTTTTTTCTCAGATTTTGAAGGGTTAATCGGTCCGGAGCTAACTCCAACATATACTGGTATTGCTTTAAGAATGCCTGTGATAAATCTCTCCAAGTATGAATTTAATTACTTTTCAGACTATGATACCAATTAGCTGCTGCCCCAGTCAAACTTTCTTGAAAGACATGAATAAGTAGCTTTTCATCACCAGCATACCCAACCATTTTGTGACAGTATTGAGCCAAATGTATTTTAAGACATTCAGTTCCATTATACTTTTCAAAATTCAGAGCTTTGAATTTTGATGGAATAATGAGATCAGGCACTAGACTAAGCTCGTTGGCGTCAACATTCTCGTAGACATCATGACTTTCAATTGCTTTCAATTTTCCTTCCAACAGATCATACTTATCTTTCATCACTATATCTTCTGATGGATCTGGCACCCTCTTCAATTTCTTTAATTTTTTATGATCATCCATATTAGGCACAGTAGTGAAGTCATGAGGAGTATGCCCAGGATTGATATTTGTCTGAACTGATGGTAACTTGACAAAATGGCCAATATAACATTGATAAATTGTTTGAGGTGTTTGTGACACATGGGGATCTTGAATATATGTGAACCCAGATAGATACAATGGTGTCTCAACAGCTGTTTTCTCCCTTGTCCTGTACGTCTCAACAACTTCTTTTCCTTTTGTCAATTCCACTATCATCTGTTTTAATTCTGCCAGTTATCTGTTCACGTTTTGTTACATTCCTGTAACTGTTTCACCGATCTCTCCTTGAGTTTTTTCTACTCTATCCATTCGACTGGCACCTTCATTTTCCATGATTATGGTACTGGCTCGAGTGCTATAAGTGTACAGACTCAACTGACCTCGTTTCCTAAGATAGCTATCCTTGAACCTTTTATTAATCATCAGAAGTCAGAAATGCATGGCATGAATTCTATTGTATATAAAAAAAAATTGCTTCGAAGGTTTGACGAAAGTATATTTACAATTATCATTCCTTGTCCTTAGCTGGCATGAAAAGCAATGAATTCAAGAAAATGATGCATGATATGCAAGTTAAATTTTGTTGTTTTGGTGAGGGGAAACTTGAATTCCATCCTATATTCAAAATGGGTCATCTAGATATATCTATTCTGTCTCAAAAGTTTGGTGAAAACATACTTGCAACCATCATTCTTCCTTATACTCTTTTAGGCATGCCAATAAAATAAACAGATGCATCAATTCATAGAAAATCTAGGTTAAAAGAAGTTTCCATTCATTTTCAAAAGCATCAAGTTTACACATCATGAACTATTCTAGGACTGAGGCTAAAAAGTGTTAAACCTACTCCCACTTCCCCTTATTTCTCCTAAAAAATAGTTGACTATGATTACTAGGGAAGATAACTCTTTGCTTAAAAAGCTTTTTATTCATCATTCTGACCAATTTTACTGTTACTTGCAGCACTGCCTACCAATTCGACATGGATCAAAGAAGGGTTCTCGTGAATAACTGGCTTCATTTTGGCATCAAAACTCAGATATCCGACTTTCATCAATCCTTGCACCCTATGTTTCAAAGCTGTGTAATCTTCCAGAGAATGGCCCATAATACCAAAATGGTATTCACATTGGGCATTAGGGTTATACCATTTAGGAAAAGGTGGTTTACGAGGTTCAGCAGGGATAGGGGCAATGAGGTAGTTCCCTAGGAGCAGCGAGTATAACTCTATGTAAGACATGGGTATTGGATCAATAGGGGCTTTTCCTTTGGTGTTATCAGAGTTTTTCTGTCTTATGGTTGATTTGCTTTGCTGAAAAGGTGCTAGTATAGTTGGTCTCGAGGTGAATTGAGAAACTCTGGGTCGAAGATCAGGTTCAAAAGATAGTGACGGTATAGCACGTTGAACAGGCAATTATAAAATATGAGATGGTGGACATGGGTTCAGGTGTGAAATTCTTTATGGTTGCATGAAAATTGAGGGCCTAATCTTAGGTACTTGGAAATGAGGTTGAAAATGGTCATAAGAAAGATTTAGGTGCGAATTTAGACTCGGGATAATTTGTGGAGGTTGTTTGAAGCCAGCTGGCTTATTTTTGGAAATCAAACTTTTAAGCTCAGTCATTTGCATGGCTAGTTCACCCATTCCTCTTTTAAGTTCGTCCAAACCTGGGTCATTGTTTAAATCACTCAATGCTTTAGCATGCTCTGGCAGAGTGCTGGAACTAACGAGAGTCAATTAACCTTGACTTGACAGAAGTGACAACGATCTTTAAGGAGCAACTAACTCAACCATACCACCACTTTTAACCATTTCTATCAATTGAGCCATTTATCGTTTCATCTCTCGAAGCTCAAGCCATAATTTTTCTTGATTCAACTCCAAAGCACTAATCCTTGCTTCTAATTGATCTCCCATTTTCGTGACTCTGATTCCCAACAAGACAAACAACTTATTCCAGGACTTAGACAAAAAATTTTAGATTACTACCCTTATTGAATGAATATCACAAAAACAATGACACACGAAGTATGAATACATGAATATGATGGCTAAAGAATGTCATGAAATGCGTATATGCCTATGACAATGAATTTTTATATGTACAAATGACCCAAATGAAAATTTTTATCAACCATGACTGTGTATGTAAGGAATATTATATTGCAGGGATAGTGTAACATTTGTTCCATACGACCCCACCATTCATGAATTTATATGCATGAAATGCAATGACATGTTTACATGAATGATGAGATGTATTCCTATGACTAATATAGCATACTTGTATGGAGTGCATGAACCTATCAAGTGCATGTTATATTTTTACATGGAATACAACGCTTGTATTATGCCAACCTAGTGAAACTGACACTACCTTTTATGATGCATATGGAATGGGATACATGTATTATTTTTTATGATGTATAAAATGCAAAAGATGAAACAAAATAAAAAAAATTTTAAAGGGAAAAACAAAATAACTAGGACATGAATATTGATTTTTTTTATTGGGCCAATAAACAAAGAATTTAAGAAAAATCTTTAATTTTTTTAAAAACCCTTTTTTTTGTTTTTTTTTTTTTTTTGGCTTGTTGGATAATCTTTAAAAAAAATCACTTTATTCTAAAATATTTTATGAAATTGTAAAATTTGAACAATGATCAAATGAATGAACTACATGTAAAGAGAAAATTTATATATATATATATATATTTTTAAGAAAATGCTTTTCTTTTATCATTCATTTTTGGTTATTTCTATAAAAAGCTCGGCAAGATTCATATGGCTTACGATATGCTGGGTTAAGGTTTATGCGGCTAACGGTTCCCAGACTATTCCTCACATCGTTGTCCGTATAAACTAGTAAGATTTTCCAATCCTCACCCATTACAGGTTACTAACGGAAAGGGTTCAATCTGAGTGGAAGTGTTTCACTAGCAAATACGGAGGTTATCACCTCACGAGAGCGTAGCTACTTCACTCCCTCCTAAAAGGGAAAGAGCCCGGGTCTAGAGCTCATGCATGCGAATAAATACGCAAAGTGTGTGCAAAGTAATGTATTAATCAAAATAACATGAATAAATCATAAACACAAAATCAAAATAAAGTAATAGCTAACAAGCAATTTATTTTATTTATTAACTTGTATGTATATTTTGAAAAATTAAAATAAAGAGAATTAAATTAAACATCAAATAAAACTAATTAAATCCAACAGTTATTAATAGCGCTTAACTAAAATTTGGCCTGACTCTCAAAAGTCCCCAGCGGAGTCGCCAAGCTGTCGTAACGATTTTAGGACCGTCAGACGTAAAAGTGATGTTTTAAAATAAAGAAAATAAATAAAAAGTGGAGTCGCCACCAATCTTTGTTAGGGTGTGATTGGCCACCCAAAAGTTTATCTTTTTAATAAAACTATAAAACGGATTTAAAGTTTATCAAAAAAATAATTTCGATCTACGAAAAACCAGGTTGGGTCCGGGAGTCGGTTACGCATGGGGAAGGATTAGCACCCCCACAACGCCCATAAATTGGTACCATTTAATTACGCGTTATTTATGGTGTTGGATAAAAATAATTTTAATTTGAAATTTAACACTAATTCCCTTTACTTGAATAAAATTTTGCTAAAATATTTATTTAGAAATATTGAGAAAATCTTTAAGTTAAAGAATTATCTTAAAATTCTCCAACATCTAGGCAAAATTTAAAATAACTCTTTTTACTTAAGATTTAACACAATAATCCATGAAATAAAATAACAATCTTTATAGAAAATAATTGTTAGTGACTCTCCAACATCTAGGCAGAGTACCAAGAATTATTTCTTTCGGAATGTTATATTTATTTTATTTTATAATATCATAATATTTTTTAAAAAGTATTATTCTTTTTTTATTATAAAATGTTTTATTATCGAACAGCATATTAAAGAGAGAATAATGCAATCAATTATCGATGATAACATGCTAACGTATGTATGCTAATAAATGTCATTTACAATGAAATGCAATTTAAGAGTTGGATTCTTAAGTATAATGAGACCACCCCGACTCTCCAACATCTAGGCAGAGCTTAGGTGCGACTGTTTATATTTAAAATCTCAATTTTATTATTATACTTTTTATTCATTAATCTTATTATTAAGGCAAATTAAGAAATCGAGTGAAAAGATTTAACGAAGTAAAATTTCCTAAATACCCCATCATCTAGGCGGCATTCGGGAACAAATTGCTTCAAATGAAATTTTCACACGTATCCTTAAGATTTTTTAAGAGGTTTTAAGTAAAGGCTTGAGTAGAGGTTTTGAAGGTTTGGTTTTAAAGTTTAGAGGGTTTTAAAGCTTGAATTTTAGGAATTTTGGATTTTGGGGTTTGAATTTAAAAGTTTAAAGGTTTAGATTTTGTGGTTTGGGGTTTTGATTTAAGGGTTTGGATTTTAGGGATTTTGGATTTTGGGGTTTGAATTTTAGGGGTTTGGAATTTTAAGGGTTCAGATTTAAGAGATTTTAGATTTTTAAGGGTTTGGATTTTATAAGGTTTTAGATTTTAGGGGTTTGGATTTTAGGAGTTTTAGAAACCTAGGATTTTGAAAATTAAAAATTAGTGTTTAAGGTTTCGTTTTTAAGAAAATACGAATATCTCTAAATATCTCCAATATTTAGGCAGATTTTCGAAGCAAGTTCGATGTTAATGATTTTTAAAAATTAATTTAAAATTTTCTTATATTTATTTTTTATGAAAATTTATTAATAATAATTCCCCAACATCTAGGCGAAATTATCTTTTAGAAAAATATTTTTTAATTCCCTCCAACATCTAGGCGAAAAAAATAATAATAATAATAATAAATATTTTTTTTGAACATTTTTAATATATTTTTAACTATTATTTGTTTTTAATTTTATTATTATTAAAACAATTAAATATTTATTCTAACAAATTTAGAAATTTATCATGCATAAATATAAAAATATACTTAAAATAACAAAAATAATAATATTAAAAAAAATTAGAAAATTCAAAAAAAAAATTTTTTTACCTGAACCGGACTGGTCAACGATCCGGTTAGCGCTAGTCTGGATCGGTCTGACCGGTTTCATCGATTCGATAGGCGGTTCGGGCGGTCCGACGGTTCGAGCGATCTAGTGGTTCGGATTGGCTCAGACCGATTCACTGGATCGGTTCAAAGTTGGCTGAAGCGGGTTGACGGGTCGATTTACGCGGATCTCGGGTCAGATCCGGGTCCACGCGCGGATCCTCTTTGGTTAAAAGGGCATCATTTTAGGTCTTTCCCTAAACGACGTCGTTTTGAGTTTTTGCTTTACTATATATAGCTGAAGATTTTTTTTTTGTTCATTTGGTTTCTGTTTTAGAAAAAAAAAAAAAAAGGGAGAGAGGTCTGGCTGTCCACCGTCCGGTCGCCGGGCCACCGTTTCGACCGTCGCCTGGGTCACCGTCGACGGTGGTCGCTGGTGACCTAAAAATGCCAAAATACTTTCAGAAACGCTCTTCAACGCGCTATTCCAAGATCTGACCTCTTTTTTGTCGAAAACAGCCCCGGTCAGTGTAGATCGGGGCTCATAGTTTCTGTTTTCAATTTTTTTTTGTTTGTTTTGTTGAAGTAAGATTGATCTATTTTCTTGCTTTTGCAGGTAGCTTCGACGCTGGGTTCCTCCCTACGGGGAAGACTTTGGTTTCTGTTTTTTTTTTTGTAGTTTTTTTTAACAGAATCTCCTCCTCCTTCTTCTCTTTTCGTTTTGGCTTCGCTAAGAGCTCTATTTATAGAGCTCTAGCCATATGTGTTTGGAGGGAAGGGCATGGGGCTCTATCACGGGATGTAAACACGAGCCCCATGCCTCTTTATTTCTTTTGTATTTTCTGGTAGTAAGGTATGTGATGGGTGGTGGGCCTGGTGGCAGTGGTGCCGGGGATGGCACCACTGCCATCCTCAATTATTTTTCTTTTTTTTTTTTTGCTATTTTTTTGTATTATTTTTTTGTATTTATTTTTTTTGTATTTCGTATAATATTATTATTTTTATTTTTGGGGACAAATTTGATGTCAACACTCATTTGATTCAAAAAGAGATTTTGAGTGTTCTTACTAAGAAAGTATGAAACAAGATTCATGAAGAAGTTAAAGATTCAAAATTTTGCATTATTGTTGACAAGGCTCGTGATGAATCCAAAAGAGAACAAATAGCTTCTGTTTTGATATTTGTAGACCAAGATGGCTTCATATGGAAGCATTTTTTTTTATCTTGCCCATGTTAAAAATACATCTGCATTAACTATTAAGAATGAAATATGTTTTATTCTCTCTCTTCATAGTCTTACTGTTTAAAACATTCATAGTCAAGCATATGCTGGGCTAGTAATATGCATGCGAATGGAAAAGATTGCAAACATTATTCCTTAATGATTGTCCTTTTGGTTATCATGTGCATTGCTTGCCTCATCGATTACAATTGGTTCTTGTTATTGCATTTAGAGAGGTACATTTTTTTTATGAGTTTTTCAATAATTTGACATTCATTATCAATTTTACTGATGCCTCATGCAAACTTTTTAAGGAATTACGAGCTATTCAAGCATTTGAAATTGCACGCATGGTAATTGTTGATGAACTTAAGGCTAGAAAAGGTGTCAATTAGATAGGCATTTTAAAATGAGCTGATGATACTTGTTAGGGTTCTCACTTTTACTCTATATGCAGCTTATAACAATGTGTAATGCAACATGTTTAGTACTTGAAAATATTAAAAGAGAAAGATCCATTTATTCTTAATGAGAGGATGCCAATGCTACATTGAAGTTAATTCAATCATTTAAATTTATTTTTATTTTGCATTTGATGAAAAAGATCATGGGCATTACTGATGTACTATGCCAAGCTTTATACAAAATTGTCAAGACATTTTGAATGCTATGCATTTGGTTTCAAGAGCAAAGATATTGATTTAGAAATTGAGAGAAAATGATTGGAATAATTTGCTTGAGAATGTGATATCATTTTATGATAAGCATGATTTGAGTGTTCCTGATTTGAATGCTCAATATTTTGAATGTTGATGTCAACAACAACAAAGTCAAATCACTATGGAGCACCATTATCATTTTGACATATTCAATGAAGTCATTGATTTTCAATTATAAAAGCTAAACAATAGGTTTAGTGTACAGGCAATAGATCTTTTGACACTTAGTTTTGTTTTGAATCCAATAGAAGAGTATAAGTCTTTCAATATTGATGATATTTGCACTCTTATAGAAAAGTATTATCCTCTTGATCTTACTGAGTAAGAGAAATTGAATTTGAAATTCCAATTGAAACATTTTGAGTATGATATGCATAATGATGTGAAACTGCAAAGTTTGTCTTTTTTATCTTAATTATGCCTTATTTTGATATAGATAAAAAATTAAAATTATATTATCTCATAAACAAATTGATCAAACTTATTTTAACTATTCCAATGTCTATAACAACCAGTGAGCGTGCATTTTCAACTTTGAATATCGTCAAAACAGGATTACAAAATAAGATGGAAAATGGGTTTCTTGCAAATAACTTGGTTATCAACATCAAAAGAGAGATTGCTAAAACATTTAGTTTCAATTCTTAAAGATTTTGTTTTTTTAAAAGAACATTGCTCACAATTTTAGATACGATTATTTATTTGATGTATTTTGTTTTCTTATACTTTTGTTTATAAATTGATAAAATTTATGATTTTATAAACTTATGATTTTTTGTTAGTATGTATATATGTCTTATGTTAAATAACATAACTCAAATGCAATATTATATATATATATATATTATTAGACTTTTAGTTGCCTTCCCCCCAAAATCAAATGTGAAGATTCACCCCTTGGTGTCATGTCAACTTCATTGAAGATGAAGCATCTATATAAAGGATCCCAGAATTGCATAGTTGTTTTGACTAGGGAATTTTCAACTACCACTAAAAAGAGATATGCAATATTACCATACTTCTCATAAAATGCTAACTGTTTGGATTGGCTCATATGCTTCCATATGTCTAACAAGTCTTCCAAGTCATTTTGCTTGAGGCACAGATGAATTTCCTTTGGTAAAGTGGAGACATGATCAGGTGATAAGCAATTTCTTTTCTTTTGTTAGGTCCATTTTGACTCAGCCTTCAGGTTATTAGGTGACTTGCATTTAGCAGAAGTAGATAAGGCACAAACTAGATGTTCAATGGACTCCATAAAAGTTTTTGTTGAAAATAGCTTCAGGGTAAATTTTTTATGCAATCTTAATGCATGATTATGAATGTGCAAAATAAATAAATAAATAAATCAATTAGCTTAATATAAGAGTAACAAAAAAATAATAAGCCAATTAGCATATATAAAGAAAGCAAATAAAATACAATAATATGATCCTTAAACTTCAGGTCAATTCTAAAAGGTAAAGGAAACATAGCTCTACCTATAGGTTAGGCTCATAAGGTTGACTATATGTAGTTTGGGTTAAATCTAAAGAATTTCAAATTATTCCTCACATCATTGTCCATCACAAACTAGTAAGGTACTACAATCCTCATAGGCTACAAATAAAAAAGGCTCAATTTGAGCAGGAATATTTCACTAGCCTATGCAAAGAGATAAAATCTCCCCAACACGTAGGTACTTTACTATCCCCTAAGGAACAGAGCTCGATTGTAGAGCTCATGTTATACATATGCAAATCATGACAAAATATTATATGATTAAACATAAGTAAACATTATAAAAGACAATATTTAAAGAAAAATTTATTAAGTTAAGTTTAGATAACACAAAATCTTTTATTGGCCTGTTTCTCGATTGTTTCCATAGTGGAGTCACCAAACTATTATAATGTATAAGTCCGAAAACTTTAACATTAAACATAAACTTAGAAGTTGCCACCAATCTCTTTTTGTTTATATTTGATTGACAACCTAATTGAATCTATTCCATTTTAAAAAAAGCTCCCAAGCTCAACTCAAGTATCTTTAAAAGGTAGATTCTTTTCTACGAAACTAGACTTAGATTTGAAAGTACTATTACATGTAAGGAATATTATAGCACCATTACAATGCCCATCCAAAGGATGGTATCAGTTAGATTTCATGTTATTCAAATGTCTTAAAAATCTTAACCAGTAATTAGTTATTGGAAATTACTCTTAAATTACTCCAATATATTGATAATAATTTAAGAACATTTTTTCACTTAAGAGTATTCAAAGAGACTATTTGTCATATTTGAAAAGGCTCTATCGTCATATTCATTTAATTTAAAAAAAAAAAAACTCTTATTCACCACCATATGGGATTTAGAATCTTGATATCAAAAATTCATATCTAAATTCTTCAATATGTTGGTAAAATATACAAAAGATTTCTCACATAGGAATTTAAATACAAATTGCTATTTGCAACGTTCTTAGTAATTTTATCATCAAAGATTTAAAATTTAATTTAAAAAATAATTTATTTTTAGAAATGTCATCTAATATGTCGATAAGATTTTATGTCAAAATTATCCTCCAATATATTTGTAGGATTTCACAAAAATTATTTCATTTTAAAAATTTAATTTTTGTCAAAAATTAATAAGATTTTTCAATATGTTGATAAAACCTTTTTTTTTTAAATCTACTAAAAATCACAAACCTTGCAATATGTTGATAATATTTTTTTTATTTTTATTCAAAAATTCATTTTTAAAATTTAAACTTTCTAATATTGTTGGTAAGGTTTATTTATTCAAAAACATTATCATTACTTACTTTTAAAAAAAAACATTTTTTTACAAATAAACAACTAAAAAGAAAAAAAATTACAAACAAACAAACAAGCAAATAAAAGAAGCAAAAAAACATGAAAAAATACTAAAAATTTTGGCATGGCTTGATGGTTGAAGGGAAGCTTAGCTGTAGACACAAAGGCCAGCTTGACTTAATGGTTTGACTTCAAAGACTGAAAAAAAATGGCTTGTGAGTCAAACGTGTGGGGTCGGATCTGTTAAATGGTAAAATATGTAGACCTTAGGGGGAATTAAAATTTTCAAAATATCGTTGTTTGGCTTTTACTATATAAAGCCGAATTCTTTTGTTCCTCAAAAATTCTTTTTGCTTTCTCTCTAACATTTTTGTTTCTCTCTTTAGATACAGAAAATTGATGGCCAGACTTTCAAGCTTCATCGGGATCCAGGTTTTGTTGACAAAATCTCGTCAAAGTTTGATCAGAATTTGAGTTTAGTTATCGAATTTTGGGATGGTCGTCGGTAACTAGAAAACTCATCAGAATATCATTGAAAACTAGAGAACCTGCCAATATCTCACAAGAAAATTCAAAGTTCAATAGAAAATTCAATAAAAAAAACTAGGATTTTCCAAAAAATTTAGAACAGAAAAATTAGATTTTGATCCCCCTTCCCTCCTTATACTTTAATCCTTTGAACACCTTTCCAAATCAAATCCAAACTCTAATAAACTCCTCAATCAAAAAAAAAAAAAAAAACTTTATCATACAATAAGATTTGCATTGCCTATTGTTTCTCCTTTTCTCTCTATGTTTCTCTTTTATTTTCTGTGTGTTCTTCATTGTCAATTACAAATCTATTTATAGGGAAAAATTTAGCAAAGTCGCAATTCAATTAGGGTTGGATTTGTTTTAAACAAAACTAAAGATTATCTCCAAAGTTAATCCTAATTTGTTTTTTTATAAGGATTATTGTCAAGTATCACTCAAATTTTCAAACTTCAAGCCTTTTAGTTTTTTTCCTTTTTATTTTTTTAATATAAACAATAATAATAAAATAAATGAGATAAAATAAAAATAAAGGTAAAAGCAAAATAAAGATAAAATAAAATAAAATAAAAATAAAGATAAATACAAGGATAAATATGAAATATGACATAATGATAAACACACATATGAATATAAAGATAAAAATATAAAATATAAAAATGAGATAAAATATAAAATTGAACCTTTTGGACCTGAAACTAAAGCAAATCCAATTAACTTAAACCCAAACTAAATGGGGTGTCTATAATGATAATGTGAATTATAATGAGAATAGAAAATGACCATTACAAACATTATATTAAATTTTGTATTTAATAAAAATTTTAAATTATTTAACATTCATAATTAAATAATCAAAATTTTATTAAATTATTTTTATGTCAAATAATAATTTCAATAATAAATAATTAAAAATTAATAAAAATAAGAGTAATATATCAAATAATTTTTTATTTTTATTATTTATGTAGTTATCTATTTTTAGTTAAAACAATAATAAAATTTATGTATGTAATAATAAAATTTTTTTATTTATTAATTTATATTATTAAATTAAATATTAATAAAGTTAGTTCACAATTTTTTATAAAATCAATATAAAAAAATATTAATTTTTTTGGGGGTACAAAGGTCCATTTGAAACACTAGTGGTCCACTTTACCCTTAATCCCCAATCTAAAATTAACTCTCCAATGCAATCAAAGATGTAAATGTAGCAAACATGATGTTATCCAAACAATATTTATAATGCGATTTTGCTAAAAGGTTAAGCTATTCGCACTTCACTGGAGGTTTAGTGACATTTATATCAATCCTAAGTTGTTGACTTTTAAAAATTAATTAAAATTAATTCAAGTTAGTTCATTTTTATAATTATTTGTGTTATATTATTTTTAATTAAATTAAAATTTAAAATGAGTAAAAAATTTATTTATACTCTATTGGAGTTTTGAATTGTTTCAAACTTGAGTTAATTAGTCTATATTATTTTAACTATACTTTTATGACATCAACAACAAATTTAATAATAGAATGAGAATACAATACAATAAAAATTTAAGTGCAAAAAAAAAAAAGGAAATACTAACAATAATTCTAGAAAAAAGTCATTATGTCCAAGTCTTGCTAAGATTAAAGGATACATCTTCTTTTAAGAATTATGAAATTCGTATTGTAAAAATATTAATCTAAAATAGCGAGTTTATAATCATTTATTTATTGATCAAGTTACTACTATATAAGTTGAGGAAAACAATTCAAACATTTTAGTTGAAAGAGATATCAAAGTTCATACTTATTAAGGAAGATAACATAGAGTTAAATATTATTTAGGTTGTTATGACTCCTTAAAATATTCTTTACTTTTTTCAAATAGAGAAGTTAATTGGAATAAAAGTATCAAAATATCATTTTGAATTATAATAAAAAAAACAAAGTAACAATTAAAAATATACCATTTTTTATTTAGTAGAAAGTAATTATCATGAATTAATAATTTTTAAATTGTTATATGTTTAATTTTTATAAATTTTATTTAGTAAATTTGTTCCATCACTTTTATTATATATAACAAAATTTTTACTCAAAATTATATATTTAAAGGTAAAAATATTAGGAAAAGTTTTTAACTTCTATTTATGATAGAACACTTCAAAATTTTCAATGTTTTATATGCAATTGTACTTCTTTAACAAGTATGAAAACACATATACTAATAATTCAATCAAATCATCATTGGAGTTTATCTTAATATGTACTAGTTTATCATGAACAAAAAAATTTGAAGAAATAATTTAGAAATGTTGACTTAAAATATAGTGATATTTATTTAATTTAGTTTTAATATTTATATTAGTATAAAAAGTTATGATTTTAACTTATTATTATGTGCTAAACTACTGATAGTAAATTAAGAGCATTTACTCATGCATTTCAAGTTATTTACATTTAAACTTTTTTTCTTTCTTTTTTTACATCATATAACATACATTGTAGTTGTTTTATATATATATATATATATATGTAAACAAATCAATGATAACATAGTAGTAGATAATTAATAATTACTAATTAATCATTGAAAATTTAAATATAATCAGTATAACTTAGTAGTAATTATTGATAACTTAGTAGAAAATTAGTGCCAATTTAATTGTAAATGAATGATAACTTGTAGTCAATAATTATAACTTTTTTAGCTAATCAATAATAATACAATAATAAGTGAGTAATACTTAATGGTAAATCAATTATAATATAGTTGTAAATTCATAAAAATATAGTACTAAATCAAGGATAACTTAAAAATAAATAAATGATAACTCAGTAGTTAATTATGGATAATTTAATAGTTAATTATTGATAAATTAGTAATAAATCAATAAAAACTTAATAGTAAATTAATGATAATTTAATAGTTAATGAAGTTTAGTTTAATAGTAATTAATTGATAGTAGTAAATTATAAACAATTTTGTAGTAAATCAATTAAAAATTAGTAGGAAATAATTAAAACTTAGTAGTCAATCATTGAAAATTTAAAAGTAAATCAGTATAACTTAGTACTATATCATTGATAGCATAATAGTTAATCAATGATAACGTAATAGTAAATCATGCATAATTTAATATAAATCAGTAATAATTTGGTAGAGACTTATAAATAGTTTAATGCCAAATCGATGATAATTTTGTAATAAGTAATTGAAAATTAAGTAGTAAATCAATGACTAAATAATAGTAAATAATAGAAATATAATAGTAAATTATTGATAATTTAATAGTAAATTACTAATAACTTA
Organism: Durio zibethinus; assembly: GCF_047325235.1. Classification (NCBI taxonomy): domain Eukaryota; kingdom Viridiplantae; phylum Streptophyta; class Magnoliopsida; order Malvales; family Malvaceae; genus Durio; species Durio zibethinus. The sequence goes on from NC_143171.1 coordinate 10,004,011, forward strand.
ATTGTAACTCAGTAATATTTTAGTAGTAAATTAATTAATCATTCATAAATTTTAGTAAATTATCAATAAAGTAGTAGTAAATCAGTTATAATTTTATAAAAAAGTATCAATAATTTAATGGTAAATCACCAATAATTTAATAGTAAATCATTCATAATTTAATGAAAAATTATTCATAAATTAGTTGTAATTGATTGATTATTTAATAGTAAATAATTTATAACTTAGAATTAAATAACTTATAACTTAATTGTCAATCATTGATAACTTTTTTTATACTTAAAATTGCTAAAGATTAAATTGGTTACTAGTGGAAACGAAGTCAAAATTTTCATTTTGAGGACTGGAATAAACCTAGCATAACTTATTCAATTAAAAAATTAGTGAAAAAATTCTAAACTTAAATAAAATAATAATATTATTATATAAAAAAATTATCTTATATATTATTAGTGAACTTTTAAATTTAATGTTTCATTGTTGGAAACGTATAACAACATATTAGTAAATCAATTATAGGTTAAAAAAATAAATGATAACTTAGTTGTTAATAATTGATAATTTAATAATAAATTACTAATAACTTAGTAGTAAATTAATGGTAATTTAATAATATATTAATTTTAGTTTAATAGTAATTAATTGATAAACATAGTAGTAAATCATAAATAATTTAATAGCAAATAAAGGATAATTTAGTAATCAATTATTGGAAACTTAAAAGTAAATCAATATAATTTAGTAGTAGCTAATCAATGATAACTTAATAGTAAATCATTAATAATTTAATATAAATCAATGATAAATTGATAATAAATCATGGTTAATTTAGTGATAAATATGTGATAATTTTATAGTAGATAATCAAAAACTAAGTAATAAATTAATGATAACATGGTAGTAAATGCATAATAACATAATAGTAAATTATTAATAAGTTAGATGTAAATTATTGATAACTTAATAGTAAATCACTAATAATTTAGTTACAAATTAGTAATAAACTTAGTAGCAAATTGATTAATTATTAATAACTTCGCATTAAATTATTGATAAATTAATAGTAATTTAGTTATAACTTTATAACAAATCATCAGTAATTTAATAGTAAATCATTAACAATTTAGTATTAAATCAGTCATAACTTAGTAGTAAATCATTTATAAATTAGTAATAAATCAACATTAATTTAATAGTAAATCATTGATAATTTAGCAATATGCCATTAATAACTTAGTAGTAAATCTGTTAGCCTTAAATTGATCCTTATTTTAAAATAAAAAATATTATGCTAAATAAGCTTGATTATGTTTTTGCAAATAGATTTATTTAGTACTTATTCTTAAGTTTTATTATTTCTATACAAAATACATAATATGTTTATCAAAATGATGTTTAATTTGCTAGAACTTGGAAATTTTTAAGTGTTTTATCCAGTGAAAAATTGTTTTAAAACACAAGTTAACTTATTTCCATAGTTTAAAAACATTTTGTGAAAAAATGGGAAGAAAAGATCGATCCCTTAAGAGACAAATCAATCCTCTGGTTGACAGAATCAATCCCTTCTTACGTAGGATCAATTGGTTTTTTACCTGAAAAGTTTCCAAGTTCAATTTTGAACAAAACTAATTGATCCCCTATGATACAGGATCAATTGGGTCTAGGGTTTGGAAAAACCAATTATCCCCTAAAGGAATGGATTGATTAGGTTTTTAACCAGAAAGCCACAAAATTCTAAACTGGCCAAAAAAGATTATCTTTTATAAGAAGGTATCGATCAGTTAGCTGATAAGATCAATCGGGTCCTCCACCCAATCAATCGATTTTTTCGTAGAATCTTTTAAACAACTAATTTTTCAAATCTTCAATGAGCATTTTCACTTCTAATCAATCCCCAATGGTTATAAACTCATTTTCTCTATAAATAAGGCATTCTAACACATCAAGATGATGGATGAAACATGGGAGCAAGCACCCAACAAGCCATACATTCATATCTCTCAAAAAATCAAGAGTTTTAGAGCTTAAAGTTTATACCTTTCGTATTTATTGTATTCAACTTATTTTTGTTATTCATTTATCATTTCTTGTACGCCATTAAGCAAACATTTAACCTTAGAGAGGTATTCTTAGTTTGCAAAACATTTAAGCTATTTTATAATCAAGAGGTAAGGCATCTTCTTGAATAGTTTGAGAGTTTTTGTAGAAATTCATTTAGTGAGATTAGTGATTGCTACCTTAGCCTTGAAAGGTAAAGAATTAGAGGTTGTTATTTTAGCCTAAAAAGAGGTTGCTATCTTAAGCTTTGAAAATAATAGGAATTATAATTTGATTCATTTAGTAGATTGATCTTAGCTAGTAGCTAAGGAAAATGACGTAAGTGCCTTTAAAGAAAGGTCAAACTTCTATAAATTTTTTAGTTTGATTTCTTTATCCCTATAGTCCTTACTTTCATTGTTATTTATATTTGCTTCAAGATGCATTAATTATTGTTCATTGCATCATATTTTCATCAAAAAATATATTGATTTTAAATTTTCATTCAATTTATTGAAATTTATTTTTAAAAAACAATTTGGAGAAAATCCAAATCATTCCCTTCTTGAATAATTATCTACACTTGAGTTTTAAGGCAACTAAGCAAAATCCATATCACTAAAACCATCCATATCATTAGGATCATCAAAGAAATTTTTCATACCAATATTTTTCCCCATTTTTGTCATAGCAAAAAGGATGAAGTAAAGCCAAAGGAGAGAACAATCAATTCAAGGCCACTTAAATTCATATCAAGCATCAAACAACACAACAATATCACATGCCACAATGCCACAAGCCATATGAGAATGAAAGATAAATTTCACTAATATAAATATCAAGTACCAAAGTTTACAAACCATAATGTAAATATGGATATACAAAGATGTGAGAAAACATAAGGAATGGCACTAGTATAGCTCATTAAGATGGAGGTGAAGAATGGAGAGACTAATGAGGATAAAGAGAGTGAGAAGAAGGCTACCCCATGTGCGGATGTGTAGACCTCATTTGCTTAATGTCAACTCGAAGATGATAAACTTATGCTACCAGCTCATTTTGAGTTTCTTTCATAGTTTCCAATCTGGTGTTCATATTGCCAACCATGGAATACAAGCTGTTCATTTGAAGCATAAGCATCTTTAAGGCTTCTTGAGTATTAAATGGTAGGGGAGAGGATTCATCTTGAGGTTCAGGCATATCTAAAGGTTCTTGCTCTTCTTTCATTTATTGTGCAGCTCTAATATCACCCTTTTTAACCCATAATCTTGCTGTATTTTGAACATATCCCATACTATGCAGTGTAAGAGCCCTAAAAATACTAAATAGGTCATTGAATACCATCTGCTTGTCTCCTCTAGTATTCATCTCCAAATGCCTCAAAAGATTACTTATGACATACTCATATACCAAGGTATAATCTCTATTCTGAACTATCATCATCATATCATGAAAAGTGAAGTGCACCAAATTTGGTTTATGTTTATGCTTTATCTTATACATCCACCAATAATCTTGCTTTCTAATGGCAAAGTATTGTGTCTCAAAAGGTGTTAAAACATGAGTAACAATGAGGTGTAACAATCTATCATGCATGGATAACCTAGAGGCTTGAGTGGGAGCAACTTGTAGATTATGATTGCTAAAAATGTCATGAACAAGTTACACCATGTCACATCTAGTGTTTGTTTCTCCCTCATCATCTAACCTAAAAGCTTCAGCTAGCACTTGTTTGGTAACTAATATTTCTTTCCCCATCATATAAGTTTTGAATTTATCAAAGTAATGCCTATTTGATCCTTTAATTTGGATACAGCTAGCATTACTATGGAAAACTCTTACTAAATTCTCAAATAATAGACCTTTCATGCATAAATAATGTAACCATCCAAATTACTCAAAAGCATACAGGTAAGGAAAATCTATTGATTAGAAAAAATCTAGTAAAATTACCCTTCCATACTTTACTTCTTGATGTGCAAAATGTATCTCATACCGGTCTTTTGCATATGGATTGTTGAAATTTTGATTGAAAGATGGCTTTATTGTTGAGCTTGAAGCCTCCTTTGGAGGATTTCTTCTTTCGATAGTGACTTTGGTTTTTGGGGCCATATTGAGGTGAAATTGATGAGTGAATTTATGATAATAGGTGATGAAGAGTAAAATATATGTGTGTGATGCAAGAAAGGTAAGTGAGTATGGTAGATCAACCTTTTAGGGTGATAAAAGATGGGTATCAATTTTTATGGGATTTAATGGGTTTTAAAGAGGGATTTTGGTAAGAGATCAAGTTGGAGTGAAGAAATTTACAAAAGATGTAGCTAAAAAGGATCAAGTTTGGATGAGAAATGACTAGGAGTGTTTAGGGTTTAGAAAGGATGAGTTTGGAAAAAAGATTAATAAGAGAATAAAACTAAAATGATCGATCAAACTAGAGGAAGACCCGAGTTTATCATGCCAAAGAGACACGATCCAATCGATCGACTGAAGTAGGGGATCGATCGGTTATGGTTCTTTCATGAAACTGATCAATTGGTTTTGAAGGGGATTGATCGATTTTGCTTGTTTCCAACTTCTTTTAGCTACTGTTTGAATACCCGATCAACCTTTCCTAAAAGGGATCGATCAATTTTACATGTTTCCAACTTCTTTTAGCTACTGGATGCACATCTGATCAATCCTATCCCAAAGAGATCGATCGATTCTGTATAGTTTCAACTAAAATTAGCTACTGGATGCACATCTGATCAATCCTGTCCCAAAGAGATCGATCGATTCCCTATGTTTTCCTTTTAATTTGGCTACGGGGTGAGAAACCAATCGATCCATTCCAAAGAGGATCGATTGGTTTTTGCTGCAGCATTTTTTTTTAATTAAAAGATTTAAAAACCATGCAATATGTTCATTCAAGCATACATTCTACAATCATTCACAAACCACAAAAAAATTTAGATAAACACATATTTGATCAATCAATAGTGTACTATTCATCATAACATCAAGAAATTCACTTTAAGGAACATTAATCATACCAAGTTCACCTCTAATTACATAAAATTTATCCTTATCAAGAGGTTTTGTGAAGATATCAGCTAATTGATGCAAGGTATTAACATATTCAAGCACAATATCAAGCCTATTCAAGCATGCATTATACAATCATGCACAAACCACAGAAAAATTTAGATAAACACATATTTGATCAATCAATAGTGCACTATTCATCATAACATCAAGAAATTCACTTCAAGGAACATTAATCATACCAAGTTCACCTCTAATTACATAAAATTTATCTTTATCAAGAGGTTTTGTGAAGATATCAGCTAATTGATGCAAGGTATTAACATATTCAAGCACAATATCACCTTTTTGAACATGATCTCTAATAAAATGATACATAATTTCAATATGTTTGATTCTAGAGTGTTGAATTAGATTTTTAGTGAGATTGATGGCACTAGTATTGTCATATTTAATGAAAATATGATCCATGGCTATTCTAAAATCCTCCAATTATTGCTTAATTCATAAAACATGAGCACAACAACTTTCGGCTACCATATATTCGACTTCAATTGTAGATTAAGCAACACTATTTTATTTCTTGGAAAACCATGATATAAGCATATTTTCAAACAATTGACAAGTATCGAAAGTGCTTTTTCTATCAATTTTACACCCACCAAAATTCACATCTGAATAGGCATGTAAAGCAAAAGATGAACCTTTTGGATACCATAATCTTAAATTAGAGGTGTCTTTAAGGTACTTAAAAAATTTTTTAGCAGCAGATAAATGTGATTCTCTAGGTGAAGATTGAAATCTAGCACATAAACATATACTAAACATAATATCAGGTCTACTGGCAGTAAGATATAGCAATAAATCAATCATAGATCTATATAGTTTAGAGTTAACACATTTACCTCCTTCATCCTTGTCAAGTTTTGTTAAAGTACTCATTAGTGTTAAGCAAGGCTTTGATTCTTCCAATCCAAACCTTTTGAGAAAATCTTTAATGTATTTTGCTTAATTGATAAAGGTGCCATCTTTTGTTTACTTTACTTGTAGTCCTAAGAGAAATGTAAGTTTTCTCATCATGCTTATTTTAAATTCATCTTGCATAATCTTAACAAATTCTTGATAAAGAATTTCATTAGTAGCACCGAATATAATATCATCAACATAAATTTGCACTATGAGAATGCCTTTTCCTTTTGTTTTAATAAAAAGTATAGTATCAACCTTTCCTCTATTAAAACCATTTTCTACCAAAAAATTTGACAATTTTTATACCAAGCTCTAGGAGCTTGTTTTAAATCATATAATGTTTTTGTCAATTTATAAACATGATTTGAAAATTTTGGATTTTCAAAACTGAGAGGTTGCTTTACATACACTTCTTCATTTATAAAGCCATTAAGAAATGCACTCTTGACATCTATTTGAAAAAGCTTGAAAATTTTAAAACATGCAAATGCAAGCAACATTCTTATGGCCTCTAACCTTGCAACTGAGGCATAAGTTTCATCATAGTCAATTCTTTCTTCTTGACTATACCCTTGAGCTACGAATCTAGCTTTGTTTCTAAAAACATTCTCTTGCTTATCCATTTTATTCCTAAAAACCTATTTTGTGCCTATAGTAGGATGATCACTAAACCTAGGTACAAAATTTCATACTTGGCTTCTTTCAAATTGGTTCAATTCTTCTTGCATGGCCAATATTCAATGATCATCTCCTAAGGCTTCATCTATATTTTTGGGTTCAAAATGAGATAGGAAAGTAACATAGTTACATACATTATAAGAAGATCTAGTTCTTACCCCTTGAGTTAGATCACCAATAATTTCATTATCTTTGACATACCTTATTTCTCTATGATGATTTGGCTCTCTCTATGTGTTGTGGCTTTTCTAGAAACTCATCATCTTTCTTTCAATTGTTCTCTTCAATGTCATGAGGTGTATCATTGATCTATTCTTGAAGTATACCTACATCATCATTATCAAGAAGCACATTTCTCGAAAGTGGGTTAGACTCATCAAAAATAACATATATAGATTCTTCAACCACTAATGTTCATTTGTTAAAAACTCTATAAGCTTTTGAATTCACAGAATATCCTAAGAAAATCCCTTAATCACTTTTTGCATCAAATTTACCAAGATCATCTTTTTCATTGTTCAAAATTAAACATTTACAACCAAAAGGATGAAATAACTTATGTTAGGCCTTTTTTCCTTTAAAAAGCTCATAATGAGTTTTTTTTCAAAATTGACCTAATCATAGCTCTATTTATAATATAACAAGAAGTATTTATGGCTTTCGCCAAAAAATATCTAGGTAAATTATTTTCACAAAGCATGGTTCTAGCCATTTCTTCTAAAGTTCTATTACTCCTTTCTACTACCCCATTTTGTTGAGGAGTTTTAGGAGCAGAAAAATTATGGCTAATACCATTTTCACTACAAAATACATTAAAGCTAAGATTTTCAAATTCTTTTCCATGATCACTTCTAATACTAGTAATTGAATAATCTTTTTCATTTTGTATTTGCTAAAAGTGATGAATTTTTCCAAAGCCTTATTCTTTAAATGTAAAAAGAGAATCCATGTGAATCTAGTAAAATCATTAACAATAACAAATCCATATTGTTTTCCACCAAGACTCATTATTCTAATAGGGCCAAAAAGATCAATATAAAGTAGTTGAAGAGGTCTAGTAGTTGAAATGCAATTCTTAGGTTTGAAAGAAATTCTTCTATGTTTTCCTTGAGCACATGCATCGCAAACCTTGTCATTTTCATATTTTAATTTTGGCAAACCAACAACCAAATTATTTTGAGAAAGTTTTGAAATTACATGCATACTTGCATATCCAAGCCTTCTATGCCAAATCCAACTCTCATTTTTTTTTAGCCATAAAACAAATATTTTTCGAGGATAGGTCATCTAGATGCACTACATAAATATTTTCTTAATGATGTCCAACAAAAACAAGTTTGTCAGTTTTGATATCAATCACTTGATAGCACATGGATTCAAACACAACCTTAAATCCTTTATCACATAATTGACAAATGCTAAGTAAGTTATGCTTGAGGCCTTTCACAAGTAAAACATTTTCAATAGTAGTAGAGGAATTGTTACCAATGGAGTCAATTTCTTCAATTTGGCCTTTAGAGTTGTCACCAAATGTAACATCTCTTTCACTTTTAGCTTTCAAGTCCTTAAAAAGAGTTTTATCCTCGATTTTGTGTTTTGAGCATCCACTATCAAGGTACCATGGATTGTTTTTGCTTGAATTGGCTTTGTAACAATGCTTATCCACCTACAAAAACATAATTAAATTTTTATTTTGGGTACCCAAATTTTTTTGGGTCCTTGAGTGTTAGTACTAATAATTTTTATGCCTTTTGAAATCCACTTCGTTTTAGTAATCTCATCTTGAGATATGCTAACTCATTTTGAAATTCACACTCTCCTAATGAGCTACCTTTATAAGTGATTTTCTTCAAAGATCAATATTGTATTGAATGACCTAATTTATGACAATATGCACATCTGCTAGATGAATCATTTAGCTTAACAAGGAAATTCTTTGAATGAGTTTCTTTGTTGCCACCATTATAACCTAGTCCATCTTTATCAAAAAAAAGCTCTTTGTGTTTCAAGTATGTCATTAAGCTTTTGATGTCCCATATAAAATTTAAAAAATGAATTATGCAAATTTTCATTTTTCTTAGTCAAGTCATTGACATTCAACTTTAAAAGCTCAATTTTCTTTTCTAAGTCTTCTTTTGCTTTAGTCAATGATTCATTTTTAAGTTTCAATTTAGAGACCATTTTTTAATATTTCATGTTCATGTTTTCAAATTCTATGGCTAATTCATCATAGGCATTTTGTAGTTCATCAAATGTGTATGAATTTAAATCACATGAATTAGAGGTTACCTTAGACTCATCAAGAGCCATGGAACATAGATTGGTTACTTTTTCCTCATTTGATTCATCATCAGAGAAGTCACTATCACTCCATGTTGCTACTATAGCTTTTTTTTTTTGCTTTGTCATATTTTGTTTTTTTCATAAAAGACAATCAAGTTTAATGTGACCTAGTTTGTTACATTCATAGCAAATAATTTGATCATTTTCTCTTCTACTTTATTCTCATTTAGTCATCTCCCTTTATGTTATTCTTCTACTTGAGAACTTGTTCATCCTCATGAATTTTTTAAATCTCTTTGCAAACATGACCATCTTTTCATCTTCATTATCCTCCTCTTGTCTAAAATTTTTTTCATCTTCTTGAAAGGTAGATTTGAGAGCAATGCCACCTTTCTTGATTGGTTCTTGTCCTTTTTTTATCTTTATTTCATAAGTGAGGAAACAGCCCATTAGTTCATCCAAAAAGAGTGTGTGAGAATCTTTGGACTCTTCAATAGCTGTCATTTTGGCTTCCCAACTTTTTGATAGACTATTGAAAATTTTTTTCACCATTTTCACATTTGAGTAAGTCTTCCCAAAAGCCTTTAAACTATTAATGATGTCGGTGAAGCAGTTTGACATCTACTAATGGTTTCATCTGGTTTCATCTTGAATAGCTCATAATCGTAAGTGAGCATGCTAATTTTTGTCTCTTTCACTTGATTAGTACCTTCATGAGTAACAACTAGCTTATTCCAATTTTTTTTTGTATTTTCACACAAGAAAACTCTATTGTACTCACTTGACCATAATGCACAAAAGAGTGTATGCATTGCTTTGGCATTGAGTTAAGCCATCTTCATGTCATTGACATCCCATTCACTCTCTAGCTTAATCACCTCCCTACTGTCCACCATCTTCATTAGAATTTAAAAACCATTTACAATGACCCTCCAAATTTCATAATCATTAGCTTGAATGAACAACCTTATCCTAGTCTTCCAATATGTCACCAATAAAAATAAGGGGTCTTACAATTGAATGCCCTTCACTTTCAAGAGATGTTGCAACTATTTCATTTACCATGAGACACACCTCTTGTTGGCTACTATAGTTGTTGTAGCTTAATGATGGTTTTTTCAGATTAATTACCATATTTATTTAAGCCATTTTTAAGATCACTATTGGTTTATTAAACCTATAAAAAAGAGTACTAGCTCTGATACCAATTGTTAGCTCAAAGATTTGAAATAAACCAAGAGGGGAGTGAATTGGTTTTAATAGATTTTTCAAAAATAATATTCAATAAGCACAAATTTAGCCAAACAAATTATCTAAGCAAATAAGCACAATAATTGAAAAGAAGCCAGAAATAAGGTTAGAGAATTTGACACCAAGATTTATAGAGGTTCGGTCCTTCATTAGGCACCTACATCCTCTCTCTTAGCCTTTCTTGTCAAAGAGTTCAATCTACTATGATTTAAAGATTACAACCAAGCTTCTTAAAGCTTTACAAACTTAACACTACACACTCTTAAGGGTTATCCTCCCCCTTAAGCTTACAAACTCACAATACAAAATTTTTGAAGTGTTTTGCAAACTTTAAGAACCTCTCAAAGGATGGGTGTTTGCTAATTTAAAGTACACAATAGTTTAGACAAGAAAATAAAGAAAAACTTATATGAATTCTATACTTTTTTTACTTAGAACAGCTTTGAATGCTTGAGTAAATTGGTAAGTGAATAGCAATAAGTTTTCTTGGCTCTTGTTGCCCTTAATCTACAGTTGAATGCTTTATTTATAGGTAAAAAAAAGTTGAGAGCCGTTGGATTGCATTTATTGCTTTAAACCTACAAAAATTTCAGACAAAAATAACCGTTGGGAGTTTTTGGCCTTTAAGGGATCGATTCCCTTCTTTAGGGGATCGATTGGTTCATAATGGAGAAGGCACGATTTTGTGCCTAAATTGCCTTACCCAATCAATCAGTCTTTAAGTGATTGATCCCCTATTTGGGGAGATCGATCCCTTTTTTGGATTTTCAGACTTGTGGAGCATTCTGTTTGAGCAACTGATCGATCCTCTATGTGGGAGGATCAATCTCTTTTGTGAAAAATTGCACGATGAAAACTTTTTGTATGAAAAAGTGATCGATCCATTGAATGAGGGGATCAATCTGGTCAACTTGAAACCCCAACCAATCGATCCCTATAAGGAGGGGATCAATTGGTTTTTGCCAAAATTTGAAGAATTTTTATTCTAGAAGAAAACAAGATCGATCCTTTTTGCTAGGGGATCGATCTGGTAAGGAGGGGATTAATCCCTTCCCTTAAGGGATCGATCCCTTCTATCAAAACTTGCACAATCAGGTTTTGTTCTGATAATTTGACTTATTTTGGTTCTCAAATGAATTTTGGAAAGATAAAAAGGTGAAAAAATGTTCAATTTAAGCTTAGAAAAGATTGATTCAAGTTAGATAAATTTTTGTTTTATCAAATCAAAACTCTTAATCAATTCAAGGCCAACAAAAATTATCAAAATTATATTAATAATTACTAAAATTATATTATAAGTTATCAAAATTATATCGAAGGTTACTAAAATTTTATCAAATTTAAAATTATATCAAAAGTTATTAAATTTTACTTATATTATATCAAAATCAAAATTAAATTATTAATATTTATCATTTTTATCATAATATAAAAAATTATTTATTGAAATAAATTTTTAAAAATAAAAATTACATGCACATTATGTACGTACCAAAAACTAGTATATATGATAATTCTCACATATAATATTGTTGATTGGATAATTGGTAAATGTTTTAAAAATACACGATTCAAGTAAAATATTGATCAAATTGTAGCATTTAGCATCCAATTTCAATATTTTAAGAGAAATTGGAAGCAAAGAAGTATTAAGAAAGCTAATAACTAGCCTATGATCTATTAATAAAGTGTTAAATTTTTTATTTCATTGATAAAGATTCAATCTCTCATAATTTTAAATATATAAAAAAAATCGAGAAAATGGAAATTGGTTATGTTGCTGCCTCATCAAAAAGATTATATACAAATCTATATTTGATTAGTAGTTGAAGATTTAGTTGTAGGTCAAGAAGGATCTTCCTGCAGCCATATGATCATTCCATCGGCAAAATCATTAATCTCTTCAATAATTGTAAAAAAAATCCAGATTTCTCCAACTAGTTAGAATCATTTATGTATGCTGCAAATTAATTCCCACCAATTTAATCAAGTTGTTAATATCAAAAGAATGAATATATGGTTCAACTTGTTTGGGATTTTTTGCTCGATGGAATATGAAAAGATTTGCTGATGTAATTCTTCTTCTTCTCGTTGAAGAGAGTAGAAGAAAAAAAAAATTCTCAGGCTAACCACAATAATTTTGTCTCCTGATATATATATATATATATATATATATATATATATATATATATTATATTTCCAAATTGAGATCTGCTTTATATTGGTGGGTAAGCTAAACAATGACTTGCCCGCTGCAAATCATGTGCCGTAATGCCAATTCGCCCATACGTAAGCCATTTGCATACTTTTACTATTATATTATAATTAATAATTAATCTCTTAACAAAGAAAAATATTCACTCTTTTCACCAACTTCATGAAGCTATGGTAATCGAATGGTGGTTTTCAATATCATAGTAGAGGAAAATAGAGAATTAAAAAGAAAAATGAAAAGGAGATCGAGAGAGATAAATGAAGTCAATTCAGGGAATTGGAATTTTGTTCTTTGACCAACAAATCATGTATTAATTATTAAATTAAATGCTAAAATTAATCTTTTTGTCAATGTTGTTGGTATTTATTATTTGAATATTTAATTGCTTTTTTTTAAAAGGTTTTACTAATTAAGGATTGCCTTTAAAAATAATTTTTTTAAGTTTAGTTAATATACTATTTATAATAATAAATTTATATTAAATATAAAAATTGATAATTTTATGGATGATTTTCAATGCATTACTTGAAAATATTATTGCGTTACATAATCTTCTCCTTTTGAGACACTGTTAGCAAAGTCCTTTATTAAAATAACTACAATAAAACGATAACAATTTGAGATATTAGGTTTGAGTTTTGGTATGCATTTAAAATGAGATAAGACTAGAAAATATTAATTATCATTTTCTATTAATTTAAACCAACGGAAGGAGGGGAAAAGGCCATCATAAATCATAATTCAAAATGCAAAGAGAATAGATGGAAGAATCGGTCGAGCTTCTCGTTAATAGAATTTCGTAAAAATAAAACAACTTTCATAAATAACCAAACAACAGGATAAGTGTGGGCAAATCCTTTAGATTTTAAAGAAACCACTCAAAGGAGTTCGTTGGCTGCTTCATTTTAATAAGAATGAGGGGGGGGGGGGGGACATTAGGACCCTCATTATTAATAAGTAAAAATTGTTTGTACCCTCAAAAATAAAATGTTTAAATTTCTCTTAGCGAGGCCAGCAGATGTTTGTGTATATTTATGGTTAAATTATATAATAGACATCTGTATTTTAATTAAATGGTAGAATTATTTTATTTATTTTAATGTGTTCAAATTCAATTTTTATATTTTATTTAATTATCAAATTTTATCAATTTGTTAATAGTTTAAATTTTTTTCGATAAAATTAATGACATGAAATTTTGACTTTTTTTATTGACATTTTTATTTTCGTAATTTTTGCTGTTGTGTAAAGTCCATGCGATCAAGGATAATAACATGACAAAATTATTTACACATAATTTTTTCACGCCAACTTTCTTAAATTGTACAGTCCATCCCTATACTTCGGTTAAATTTTGGAATTAATCTTTCTAACTTAATATATGTTTAAATTTGATTCATATACATTAATTAATTATCGAATTTAAAATTTGACTTAAAATAAATAAAATAAAACTAAAATAAAAGATTAAAAAAAATTTTCAATATAAATAAGTCGGGTCGTAAATAAAGTTAATATATGAATCAACACACGAGTCGCACTAGATCCGTTTTCTAAAGTAACATCATTTCAACTTGTTATAAAAATAAAAATAAAGAATATTTTTTAATTTTTCATTTTTCTTCTCTCTCAGCTTCATTTTCCTCTCAGTTTTCTTTACAAATCTCATTCAAGTTTCAACGAATTCATATTTCAATGAGATTTATAAAAACTAGTGAATGAAAAAGTTAACGATTGTAGAAAAAATTTATCAAAACAACTCAAAAATCATCAAAACGAAAAAAATCGATTGCTGTTAAATTTTTAGAATTTTTCTAAATTAATCTTTCTAAAAAAATTATCATATTTTCCTTTTTTTTAATTTTTGATTTTTTTTACTTTTTTTTTTACTTTAACTTCTTAACTTTCGGTAACTAAACAATAAAAATAACTAAATAAATAATAAATAAAATATTTTTAGGCCTTTAAATTTGGATTTAAAATCTAATTCTCAATTAAACTCAATTGATTCAAGAATGATTTTAGATTCTAATGTCGAAATAAAATTCAAAACCTATTTAATATCAAAAAAAATTTTGAAAAACAAGTAGAATGTCTACAATTGCTTTTATTATTGATTGTATATATAGATTTATTGACTATAGGTTTTTTTATCTAACTTTTAATTTCTATCATTTTAAAAGGTTTTTTTATTTTTTATCTATTTTTATATTTCAAAAATATTAAAAATAGAAATTAACAAAAAATAATTTAAATAAATTAAATAAAAGATAAGGAAAAGATATAATTTAGTTTATGTTGAGTTGATAATCTAATTTGAGATTAACCTAATTTATCAAATTAAGTCCAATTAATAAATCAAAATGTGAAAAAAAAAATGTTACTATTGAATTAATAATTTATGTTTTTTATATGTTATTTTAGATCAAATCTTAAATTCGATAATTAATTAATGTATAAAAATCAAATTTGATCATACAATAAAGTAAAATAATTAATTTCATAATTTAACTAAAGTATAGGATAAGCCATATAATTTTAAAAAAATTAGCGTAAAAAATTGATGATGTATTAAAAAATTTTGCCACATCATCATTTTTTATTACGTAAACTTTACATATTAATAAAGTCAATGGCCATGTAAATAAAAAGTTATGTTCAATAAGTCAAAATACTACGTGATCAATTTTAATAGAGTGTCATCAATTTTAATAGAGAATGTTTGAACCATAAACAATTTAATTAAAGTCAATAATTAAATGAAATATATGAATCCAATTTGAACACATTAAAATAGAATGACTAATTTTATCATTTATGTTGAATAATTTTACCTATATTTATTTATTTAAAGCTAGAAAGGGGATGATAATGGTTAGTAAAATCCAGAATTTATTAATTGTCTACTCGATTAAGAGATTATTTAGGGTTTAGGATTCCAACGGTTTGCAAAAAATCCAATTTTTCGGATCAATTGGTTTGTCCAGGCAAAACCCTAATCCAGGCCAGCTTTGAGTTGAAGCTAAGAGTTAAGAGCTCTCAGGCAGGCTCATATCATCTTCTTCATGTTATGAAACCAACACAACTTGCTTAAAAATTCCTTATTATTAACACTACAATACAGTACTTGTTCTTTATATTCCTTTTTTGCCTGTTCCCTTTGTCAATACCTCCTCCAAAAAGTTAGGTGAGGACAGGAAAGAAAAAGGTCCATATATGTCTGCATATCTAAACATGCCTTGAATCGTAATGCCCAATTTTCCCACCCTTGGGTTTCTAATTTTATTCATAAATTTTGCTGCAATTTTACTTGCCCATGTCCGAAAATGCCAACCCATCAAATAAGCTGCCGACATGCCCCGCTTTGTAGACAAATATTTCTCGCCGAATCACTGTTTTGAGCAGATCAAGTTCCGAATGACATACTGCAAAATGCCTCCATGGTTGAAATAAGCCAGTTCCACCTACATTTTAGTAATCAAAGATTCAGTAAATTTCAAGGACGGGAGCCCACTCTTATGAGAATAACCGAAGAAGAGAAGGCATATAATAACTAAATTGTTTTATTACCTCTGTATCAAATCGTACAGTACAGGTGAATGACTTGCCACTATCTGTAGCCACAGTGACATCTTGACCCGGTTTAAGTTCATTCACACTGCTAGGAAGATCGATAGTATAGCGCTCCTGGCCAGTCAACCCAAGAGTCTCAGCATCCTCTCCAGACTTGAAACAAAGGGGAATGATGCCCATGCCCACCAAATTGCTACGGTGAATTCGCTCAAAACTCTTGGCAATGACTGCTTTTACACCCTGAGTACGACAACATAATGATATTATTAAGAAATAGACAAAAATACATAGAAATTGAGAAGAATGAAATCTACATTCTTGTAACTCAAGGCAGTGAAGGTTCAGAAAAAAGGCCAAAAATAAAAAGAAATAGCATCATTGAATGGTGCATTTTTGTTAGTAAAGCCAAGAACCATTAACTTGTACCAGAAAAAGTAATAATAACGTACCAGCAACATTGGACCTTTAGCAGCCCAGTCTCGAGAACTTCCACTCCCATATTCAGCACCAGCCAAAATTATGGTATCCTGTCCTGCAGTCTTGTATCTCTGTTGATAAATAAAATTGAATAATATTACAATTCACTTATAAAAAATCACTTTAGGTGGAGGAAAATATTTAAATGTAACTTCCACAAAATGATTTCCCTGATAGAAATGCTTATCTTAATAGAATTCTCAAGTACAATGAGATGAATATTAGTCATACAAATAAATACAGTGACTTCAGATAGATCATAATGCAAAGGCTAAATTTCAAGGGTAATAAGTCATAACATGTGAAATGTATGGTGAATTAAGAGTAATAATTTACCATCGCAACATCGTATACAGATAGCTTCTCTCCAGAGGGAATATGAATTGTTTTAGGCCCAACTTCTCCTTTCAATAGTTTGTTCACAAGTCGGATATTTGCAAAAGTACCCCTGGCCATAATCTCATCATTACCACGGCGACTTCCATAAGAATTGAAATCTCTTCTATCTACCCTGTGTTCCAAGAGATATTTGGCTGCAGGGCTATCTTTGTGGATGCTACCAGCTGGGGAGATGTGATCAGTTGTGATACTATCTCCAAAGTTAAGCAAGCAGTAAGCATCCTTCACTCCATGTGGACCTGGAGGTGACATGGTTATGTCTTTAAAGTATGGTGGCTCATGGATGTAAGTTGATGTTGGATCCCAGGAATAAAGGGTGCTAGAAGGCACAGATAACTGATTCCACATGGGATTTCCTTTGGTGATTGCTTCATATGTAGCTTTAAACATATCAGGCAGCACACTTGATTGTACAACCTTAAGACAGAACAACAGTGGAAAACAATATTAGTTCCTAATATTTTAAGCCTAGGAATCAAGGTAAAGCAGGCTGAGTAGCTCACATTAGCCACTTCTTCACTAGAAGGCCAAATATCCCGGAAAAAGATCTTTTTTCCATCTTTCCCTGTACCAATGGGTTCTCTCTCAAAATCAATATCCACCTGCATCATTGCGTCTAATGAGAACTACATTTATGCTTCAGAACAAATAAGTAAATAACTTAAGAGAGAGGCTTAAAATAAGCAGGTAAATTATGATAAGAAGAAGACATTATAGGTGGTATACATGTCAATTTCAAGAACATAAATTTATGAGCAGAAATCCAGTTGTAATGACATGAAGCTACATACAGTGCCAGCAAGAGCATAGGCAACAACAAGAGGAGGAGAAGCAAGATAGTTAGCCCTTGTCAAAGGATGTACACGTCCTTCAAAGTTTCTGTTTCCAGACAACACAGCAGCGGCCACCATATCTGGAAGCATGTAAAAAACAGCCAGTATGTCAGCTTCAAGCATTCTTATTCAAGGACAACCAAGTATATTCTCATTAAAGAATTTACCATTTTCAGAGATAGCTGATGCCACAGATTCATCAATATCTCCTGAATTCCCAATGCATGTAGTGCATCCGTACCCAACTATATGAAACCCTAACTGATTCAAATACTTCTGCAAACCACTGTAGTGCATTACTGAGTCAGAAATATGAAAAAACAAAGAATGTTAATCATATGGTTAATATACTCCTATAGATTTATGAGAAGTACCTCTTTTGCAAGTATTTGGTTACAACCCCAGAGCCTGGAGCAAGACTAGTCTTAATCCATGGCTTGACCTGTTAAAAGTGCGATCCAATAATATGACAACAAGGCTTATTGCTCAGAAAATTGTACTCATATAATCGTTCTGACCAGAAAAAACAACCTCAAAATTTCCACGTTAAAATATCATTTTAAGTGAGGCAAAATGAAAATTCATCTTTTTCCATATATTGATTTGCTATCTTAAAGAGATTAACCTAAAAGATAAATTGCTACCTTTCAACAAGACAAAATTAGGAATCCTTCCACGTGAATAAAGGTTGTGTTTTACAATTTTAAGAATTGCTCATACTTGCAATGTTCACCAATATAAACAGACAATCTAAGTGGCAATAAACAAAGAACCAACATTGCAGCAATTCAAGAGCTACTTAACCTAGTTGATCTAGGACATTGAATTATCCATTATCAATTAGTTCGATGATGAGAAGATTCATATAGACATAAAAGGTGAAGGAAAGCAGAGAAAGCCTACCTCCAATCCTAATTCACAAGCCTTCTTTGCAACCAGAGCAGCTCCAAGCATCACATTAGGATTTGAAGTATTTGTGCAACTAGTAATAGCAGCTATAACCACATCTCCATGCCTTAGCTCTGCTGGAGTCCCATGAAATGAAAACTTTGCAATCTTGCTCTGTGATTCCTTTGGAATAGCAAATCCCTGTAACAAGAGAATGCAGGTAAGTGGACACAGGGAAGAGAACAGGAGAGGACGATGATGAACTTAACAATTCTTTTTCAGCTGCTGTTTTAGTAAGATAACTCATGGACCAGATATTCTTATTATATGATCAAACAATATACCATTGTCATGCTACTATTCAAGAATTCATCATTTGTGTTAGGACATCACACTCCAGTTTCAGAATCATCAATATAATCTAACCTCGCCCTTACAAGTAGATTTGAAGAGTGTTATTTTATATGCACATAGTATTCTTAACATCTAAAATGTCCTCATCACCACTTCAGCAGTTCCAAAGAAGCACAATACAGACCCCTCCCTAATTTGTACAAATGATACCTTAAATCCAACTCTGTTGTCTAAGCATGCATGCCAATCTGCTTTCATTTCTTTCAAAGGAACTCGATCATGCGGCCTGCAATACAGCAGCTAGATACTCAGACGCACCACAAATGACAGGAATACAAGAAATTATACAAAAATTTTCCTCTTAAAAGGATTGCAGTTTCTACATTTCAAGAAAATTTTACCTCTTGGGCCCTGATATACAGGGTTCAACTTCCTCAAGTTTCAATTCCAGGTAGGAAGAGTACACCTTCTCAATCTGAGGCTGAGTTCAAAGAACAAATTCTTAGTAGAAACTGCATGCTGAAAAGTTTTGAATCATAGAAGAAAGAACCTAACGTGTATATTACCTCATTGTAATCCACAAACATCTTATTGGCCCGTAAATAGGATTCTATCATAGCAATCTACATGTTTGTATACAAGTCAGTAAATCAAGGGTTGATACATCGAATGAAACAAAGATTTATACTAAGGGCTTACAGTCTCATTGGTTCTGCCAGTCAGTTGTAGATACTGCAGCGTGACATGATCCACAGGGAAAAATCCCATTGTTGCACCATACTCAGGAGACATGTTGGCAATAGTTGCACGGTCTGCCAATGACAATTCACGCATGCCTTCCCCTGCATAAAACAGTAGAAGGAAACATGTACCATTAGATAAAAGAAGAAGCACAAAAAGCAATGAATAAGTGACAACATAGTGGTTGTATTGAAGACTATACCATAGAATTCCACAAACTTGCCAACAACCCCATGCTTCCTCAGCATTTGAGTAACTGTCAACACCAAATCAGTAGCTGTCACACCATCTCTCAACTTTCCTAATAGTTTAAACCCAACAACACCTGGCAAGACCATGCTCATGGGCTGCATTGAAAAAGGCAAGTTTACAATCATTAACTAGGAGGTTTTGCAAGCAAAATAGTAATCATAAATTAAAAGTTCACCCTCCCAGAAATGTATTAGGAGAAAGAAGAAATGCATTAATGCTAACAGAAAACTTAGCCACATAAATAGCTCCATAAATTTTCTATTTTTCTTCCTTCTCCATCCCTTCCCTCCTTTTATAACACAGAACCTAATAATAAGTGCAGTAAGCAATTTACCTGGCCAAGCATGGCAGCTTCTGCTTCTATACCACCAACACCCCAGCCAGCAACACCCAATCCATCAATCATAGTTGTATGTGAATCTGTTCCAACAACACTATCAGGGTAAAGCATGCCATTTGTGTTGAAAACAACTCTTCCAAGATATTCTAAATTGACCTGTAAACCAAGATCACAGAAACTCTTGTTAGAGAACACAAACATGTTGGTAAACACATGTACTATATTTCCTTACAAAACAGAGCTCATCAGTAGCAATATGTAATTCCTTTCCCCCCTTCGTTGACACTACACCTAATCATTTGCAAGAATAGTAGTTTTTTTTTTTTTCAGCCAATCAAAAACTGATTATAATCTCTTCATGTAACATAAAAAATGTTTGTTACCTGATGTACTATTCCTGATCCAGGAGGAACAACAAGCATGTTATCGAATCCTTTTGAACCCCACTTGAGAAAAGCAAATCTTTCTTTGTTCCTTTGGAATTCAAGTTCCATGTTTGCCTGCACTGCATTTTCTGATCGTGCTACATCAACCTGAACTGAGTGATCAATAACAAGATCTACAGGAACCTACACATCATAATTTCATCACATATCAACAGTTAAAACAGTCCTCCAGGTGTTTCAATATTGAAAAATAAAAAAAAAAAAAACGTTTCTTTGATTAGTCCGATAGCATCCATAAGAATAAGTGTATAACTTACCAGTGGATTAATTTGATTAGAATCACCACCAAGCTTGTTCATAGCATCTCGCATGCAGGCAAGATCAACAACAGCAGGAACACCAGTAAAATCCTGAAAAACAGAGAACAATATTACAAAACAAGGATTCCTAGCAATGCAAGTTCGCATTAAAAATTAACTCAACATTATAATTAAACAAAATCGCCATTGTAAAAGTCCGGATTCAGAGCAGACCTGAAGAAGCACTCGAGCTGGCTTAAACGGAATCTCAACCTGCTTGGGAGATGTGTTCTCCCAATCAATTATCTTCTCAACATCCTTACTCTTAACTTGAAATTCATCGCAGTTACGTATCGCGGATTCAAGAAGTATTTTAATAGAGTAAGGAAGTTTATCTGCACAGAAGCATCAATCTCAAATCACCCAAAATCTAAAACAGGTTTTGTTTGATTGAAGGGAAAACGCGAGAAAAGAAACAAAAATGAAAACACAGCTTCGATTAGCTTAAAAAGTAAACCGATTTGAATAATCAGTCAACAAACTTCAGATTAGGTTAAAAACACATAGATTCATTTCATTTCACATATTTTATTCTATTTTCCTATCGTTTCTCGGCAACCAAAGGAAATTTAAAATCTAAAAGAGAGAAAAAAAAAAAAAAAAGGAACTAACCGATCCTTGGATCATTGAGAGCGGGTAAACAATAGTATTTGCCGAATTCACCACCATCTGGCTTCTCCAAAGTCTTCAAAATGGTATTGAAAGGATTTTCTGAAGCTAAAATCAAGTTTTAAAATGAGTTAATAACTGTAAAACGAAAATCGAAGTAAGAAGTAAGAAAAGGAACCTGATATTATGAAAGTACCCATGGCAATGATCCGAGAAAAGATTGACTGACGGAAGCGAGATCTAAAGGAGAGTGAGGTAATTTGTTTGGGGTTGGTGAGGCTTCGTTTTTCTGGGATTGACAGATAGATATTGTTATTATTAGAGCTGAAAGACTAAACATGGTAAAAAGCAAGGAGAGCAAAAGGTTTAAGAAAAATAAAACGGAATTGGGAGGTGATGCAATGTATGATGTGGTTTTCTTTGTCGTATATTCTCACGTGGGTTTTATCCAAAAATATGCTGGATATTCTTTTTTTTTTTTTAGCTCCTGCCGGGTGGGCACTCCGACTCGCATCATTTTTATTTTCAAATTTTTTTGGGAGGAGCCGCCACTCGTCTTGGACCCGGAGGGGAATTGGGGAATAGAAAAACGCTTTTGCGTAAAAGAAAATTGATCATCCTTCTAATTTTCGGAACATCATAATTAATACTTCCAAGCTATCGTCAATTAAAGAGAGTATATTGCCCCGAAAGTTAAAAGATTGGAATTCAATTGAGTTGATTTGATTTTTTAAATATTATATAATATTATGATATTTTAAATTTTAATTTAAATTTATAATAAATTTTTATTTAATTTAATTTTATTTAATTTATTAATTTTAAAATTTTAATTTTTATATATTATTTTAATATAAAATTTTAATATATTTAAATAAATTTTGATATAAAATTATTATTTTTATTTAATAAAAATTTAAAAAATATATAAAGTAAATATTTATAGTTTTATTCTAGTCGATTTTCTTATTTTTCTCTTTTAATTCAAAATTCAATTCAAATCTAATATATACATATATATAATATTTAAATTTGATTTTTATCGAATAAAAAAATCAATTCAAACTAAATCAAATACTAAAATTTTGAATCAATTTTTTATTTTTTATTTTAAAATTAATTCAAATTAAATCAAATATTACGATTTTAAATCAATTTTTTATTTTTTTTCAACTTTTTCTCACCACATGTATTCCATGTGATTTGATTCTTTTTATTTTTTATCTTTCGATTCAAAATTCGATCCAAATCTACTATATATATTTAAAATTTGAATTGAATAAAAAAAACCGATCCAAACTAAATCAAATACTAAAGCTTTGAATCAATTTTTTTATTTTTTTAATTTTAAAAATGATCCAAACCAAATCAAATACTATATTTTTGAATTAATTTTTTATTTTTTCAATTTCTTTCTCACCACCTGTATTCCCCACAATTTGATTTTTTTAATTTTTTATCTTTCAATTCAAAATTTGATCTGAATTTTATATATATATATATATTTAATATTCAAATTTGATTTGAATCGAATAAAAAAAAAAACTAATCAAAACTAAATCTAATACTATAATTTCAAATCAATTTTTAATTTTTTTTCAATTTTAAAACTGATGCAAACCTAATCAAATACTATAATTTTGAATTAATTTTTTTTATTTTTTCAATTTTTTCTCACCTCCTATTTTCCTCATAAATTGTTTTTCTTTACTTTTTTTAGATTTTTTATCTTTCAATTCAAAATTTGATACGAATTAAATATATATATATTTAATATTCAAATTTGATTCGAATCGAATAAGAAAAAAATTGATCCAAACTAAATCGAATACTAAAATTTCAACTCAATTTTTTATTTTTTTAATTTTAAAAATAATTTAAATCAAGTCAAATATTATGATTTTGAATTTTTTTTCAATTTTTTTCTCACCACCTTTATTCCCCATGATTTGATTTTTTTTAATTTTTACCTTTCAATTCAAAATTCGATCTGAATTTAATATATATATATTTAATATTCGAATTTGATTCGAATTGAATAAGAAAAAAACTTATCAAAACTAAACCGCATACTAAAATTTCGAATCAATTTTTTATTTTTTTAATATTAAAATTGATCCAAACCAAATCAAATACTATAATTTTGAATTAATTTTTTTATTTTTCAATTTTTTCTCACCATCTGTTTTCCTCGTGATTTTTTTTTTTTTTTTTATCTTTCGATTCAAAATTTGATCCGAATGTAATATATATATATATATATATTTAATATTTAAATTTGATCCAAATCAAATGAGAAAAAAATTAATCCAAACTAAATCAAATGCAAAAATTTAAAAACAAATTTTTATTTTTCAATTTAAAAATAATTTAAATCAAATCAAATACTATGATTTTGAATCTTTTTTTCAACTTTTTTTCTCACCACCTATATTCCCCGCGATTCGATTGTTTTTTAAATTTTTTATCTTTCGATTTAAAATTCAATCTGAATTTAATATATATATAATATTTGAATTTGATTCAAATTGAATAAAAAAAATTTTGATCAAAACTAAACCAAGTACTAAAATTTCAAATCAATTTTTTTTTTAATTTTAAAATTGATCCAAACTAAATTAAATACTGTAATTTTAAATTAATTTTTTTATTTTTTCAAATTTTTCTTACGATCTGTTTTCCTCGTGATTTGTTTTTTTTCAGATTTTTTTATCTTTCAATTCAAAATTCAATCGAAATCTAATATATATATATATATATATAATATTCGAATTTGATCCGAATCAAATAAGAAAAAAAATTTATCCATACTAAATCGAATTCTAAAATTTCAAATCAATTTTTATTTTTCAATTTTAAAAAATATTTAAATTAAATCAAATACTACGATTTTGAATCTTTTTTTTCAACTTTTTTCTCACCACCTGTATTCCCCGTCATTTGATTTTTTTTTAATCTTTTATCGTTCGATTTAGAATTCGATCTGATTTTAATATATATATATATATATATTTAATATTCGAATTTGATTCGAATTGAATATAAAAAAACTGATCAAAACTAAATCGAATACTAAATTTTTGAATCAATTTTCAATTTTTTCAATTTTAAAACTGCTCCAAATCAAATCAAATACTATAAATTTGAATTTATTTTTTTATTTTTTTCAATTTTTTCTCACCATCTGTTTTTCTCATGATTTTTTTTATTTTTTTTAAATTTTTATCTTTCAATTTAAAATTTGATCAAAATTTAATATATATATTCAATATTCAAATTTGATCCGAATAAAAAAAATTAATTCATACAAAATCAAATTCTAAAATTTTAAATTAATTTTTTGTTTTTTTAATTTTAAAAATAATTTAAATTAAATCAAATACTACGATTTTTTTTAACTTTTTTTCTCACCAATTGCACTTCCCTCTTCCTCTCTCCCCCCCACCCCCGGTGGTTCATCGTAACATGTCATTATCGAATTCATGAATGAATTGATGATTTCTCGAGGTAAATTTTGTCACTCGATTTCGGTCAGGGTTAGGGGGTCCACGTGAATCTTATCGTTAGCTACTACCCCAAGCCTACATGCCCAGTCCATTTTGGATTCGGTTAACACATTTAGATTTTTAAGTACAAGTTTGACCAGCTCTAATCTTTTACTTTATAAAATAATAATTTTTTATTTACTTAAAATTTTATTTTATCTTTTACATTATAAAATAACATTTATTTTATTTTATTAAAGTTTATTTTTTGTTTTTTATAGTTATAAAATGACAGGAATCCTTATATTTAGAGTCCTCATAGTTTATGTTGTCCCTCTTTCATCATTTAAAATATTACTCCAGCAGATAGTTTGAAGCCAATTGATTGAATCATTTATAGAGAAGTAATAATTCAACAAAAAGGCTTTTTTATACAATATTTTTGCAAAAATGATTACCATCAACATGCAGTGCATTCTTGAAACATTTACATAATTGCAAAAATATAAAATAAGTAAACGCAACAATTTACCAATTGAAGCCAGTAAAAGAATAAACTACATCAATAACATACTACAAGGTAGCAACAGGTAACCAACAATTAACAGCAATAATGGCAACCTCATTCATAATAGAAGCCTGTGAAGCCATTATTTCAACAACGTTATCCTTAAGAACTTTTGCAACATCACTCATCAGCTTAATCTTTTTTGTCCCACCACTAACCATAGTCGACATATACAAAAAAAAAGACACGTTAAAGCTATGAAGAAAAAATGGTTGGGAGCATCTTCTATCTTGGAACAATAAACCAAACCTTGAAGATGAATTACTAAACCTAGTTCCCGAAAGATCTTTGTTGAACAAAATTATCGAGTTTTGCTAAGATTGAAACTCATTTGAAGGTTGATTTTTAAGGTCATTTTCATGGAGAATGTAGGCATATTATGATATGATGATTGATACGAAAGAATAGAAATTCCTATAACAAATGAAAACAAAAAAGAAAAACTATCAAATTAAAATCATAACCCAGGAAAGATAAATACAACATAAATATATTAAATGGAAAACATATCTCAAGATTCATTTATTAACAATAAAAAATCACTAAGTGGCAATACAGTAAGATGTATGAAACCAAAATCTAAGAATTTTAAACAAAATAAACAACTTAAATAATATTAAAAATATGAAGCAAAACTCACTGTTTTAATCTCTTATGTGCAAATAAAAGCTTTTGCCAGGTTCATGATCTCACCCTTGAGATACAACAGCATCAACAAATCCTAAGGGAAAAAAAGCTTTTTCAGTTTGCATTTACTAAAAAATTAACATAAAAGAGAAAAATATCCATAAAGGAGCATGTAAATACCTCTAGCAATACGTTTTATGGCTTTGCAGAGATCATTTTTCCTAAGAAAATATAAAACAACAAACATTCGAGACAAAAGCTATCATAGCATAAAAACTTATAACAAATAAATTTAGACTGGATTAGCATAAACTAACCAACCCAATGTTTAGGTAAAATCTGATCCAATCCTTATAAGAATGAATTAAAAGAAAGTAAAATATGATTATATCTTCTTTAGAAAAATGCAAAAAGAGGGAATCCAAAAAGAATTCCAAGCTACAAGTGAAGACTAAAGAGAAAAAAATACATAAATTCAAGATTATCATTCATTAGAGCCTAACCAAAATCCTACCAAAAAGAGGATGATTAGAAAAAAAGCTTAATGGTAATTTTAAACCAAAAGCAGTTGAATGAACGACCTCTATTTTCAGATTAGCAACAAGTTTTCATCCCAAAAGAACTTATTAACAACTTGTTTATCATAAACCAAAATAGATAATTTAATTTATCATTTGCTCTTTTAAAAAAAATATGCAAACAAAAAAAAAAGAAAAAAAAACATGTTATAAGATTATTGTGAAAAAAAATCTATACCTCTTAAAGAGTTCTATCACCTTCAGCTGCAATCACAGCATTAACACCCTTCCTTGTAGCTTGTAAACCATTATCCATCAAGTTACATGATAAATATAAAGACTATTAACTCAAAATCTTCCATAAGTAACCTAAACAAAGTTCAATCTCATTGTTTTAACTGAAAAAAAAAATGTAAAAGAACCCTTTGATTTCTACCTCCCTAGTAATATCAATTAAATGAGAAAGATCAAAAGTTAAAGATTTACATATTTGCATATTGATATATATATATATCATTTGATATATGATTTTGCACATTCAATATTTAAAATGATTTTCAAATGAGAAATTAATTGTTAAGTTTTTCAAAAGATTAATTTTAAAAGATATGTAAACTAATTTAAACTTATAGCTTGTTCCTTGGTTAGCTGAACACAAATTGAAAAAAAAAAAAGAAAATCATATTTGATATATGATTTTGCACATTCAATAGACTACAATGTTCTCATATCCTCTTGGACCTTTATTGTAATAAAAACATTAACTAAAATATAATTAATCCATAAGTAAACTAATCCCATAACAAACCAATGCACCAACCATAAGTTTCAAATTTACAAAAAGCTATAAACACAAACATGTTAGCAGAAACAAACATGCCTCTCAATTTTTCAATAAGCCTTACTTTTTTAAGCAGCACAACTTTAGGAAGCCTTTCAATGAAAATCAACCTTAGCCTATTTGAATAGTTATTAACATTTGCATTTAAAAAGATGTTCAAAGCATTTTAACAAAAACAAAAGATTATGTTAGTATTTTACAATAAGCATATGTTCAAGGCATCATAATCAAAAGTCAATAGTTTTAATGACAAAACTTATAAGGTACAAATGTTAAACTCAACTTTTGTTGACATTTGAGTTTGATCTGAATAACAGTGGCTAAATATTATACAAATGTTTCAGACTTTAAAGAATAAAATTAATAGTATAAAAGATTTTATGGAATACAAATAATAATTTTATATATAAACATGAAACTGGGTTACAAAAAAAAAGTAAAAATTGGCATAATTATAGTGTCAAGGGCAAAGTTTGTGATGTATCAACTCACGAATTACTTTTAAAGAAATGAGGCTCGTTATATATTCAATCATGTCACCCACAACTTGTGATATCTTAAAAATAATTATTTTAAAATATTAATTTTTTTAAAGTTAAAGAAAATAATGTAACTATCATTATCTCTCATTCTCTCAATCTTTCTCTCACCTCAAAAATTTATATATTCAAAAAGAGAATTGAAAAAAATAATTTGACTTACCTTGTTGATGCTAGTAATCATGGACTGGTCATAACCCTATCTTTTCTTTTCTCTCACTTTTTTGTTTATCTTCACCTTGCTCTCGCTCTTTGCACTTTTCACTATTTTTTTTTACAATAAAAAGAAAAAATCATACATAGATGTCAACATTTGGAAAAAATCAATCATTTTTTCTATAATAAAAACATAATATATGGATATTGTATATCCCTCTTTCTCTCTCCCATCTACTAACATAGCTAGAGGGGATGAGCTAAATATAGATTTTTTTTCTTTAAAAGCAAAGCCTTAACTCTCATAAGGTTTGGATCCGAATCTTCAGAGATCCGATTCACATTTATCTATTTACTTTCTCATCTGATTTAATTAAAAAATGAATCTACCTAGCCTTAAAAAATGATGCGTGACTACTCGTATTGCCACCATAATAGGCATAACTTTCGGACCTACCCAAATAGAGGGGTGAAGTTTTAAGAGTATGGCTAATTTATGGGTTGGTTCGGAAGAGTGTCGCCCATGGATGTTGGTAGCTGATTCCTTCATCTCTTTTTTTTTATTGTCCCTTTCTCTTTTTTTTTATTTTTCTTTTCACCCATGTTAGTTTCCAAATGCTTCTTTCTTTAAAAGCTTCAGCATTTTTTTTCAACTTTGAAAGTGTCTTTGAAAAGCTTTTACTTTATAGTTCCAAAATGACCTTCTTTAATTATTTTTAAAGACAAACATGAGTTGGGCATCAATTGATAAAAAAAAAGATAGCTTTTATATATTATTATAGATTTGACTAATTTTACAATCCAACTACCAAAAATAAAAAAGTTTTGTTTTGACAAAAAAAATTAGAATTCTTATTTTTAAAAGACTATGTGAAATCTTAATATCTTATAACATTTTAGTGATAAATGTGATTATTTTACTTCATAATGAAAAAAATTATGTATTAAATGAGAGTCAATCATTTTATAGCAAATTTCCTTCTTAATTCAACATTTTTTATACTTAAACTTCTCAGGATTTGAATTATAATTACTAAAATATTGTTTTGATGGTATGATGGCTTGCTTTTACCAGAAATATCAACATATAATAGGTGATGATATTATTAAGGCTATACTTTGTTTTCTCAATCATAGTGGATCTTTATTGGATATTAATCATACTAATATTGTATTTAATACTAATGCTATGTTTGGCTAGATATTAATAAAGGAAAAAAAGTTTTTTTTTTAAATATACATGTACCTCTTGTTTAGATGGTTAAAATTAATAAATGAAAGGAAATGAAAGAAATCTTAACAACTATTGGTTGGATAAAGAGTGAAAATGAAATAAAATAATTTATTATAATATTTTTTTTCAATTATAACCTTATTTTTATAATATAACATATAATTAAAGATATATCTTTATACTACCTAGCTTATATAAACAAATGATCCTTGTAATGACCATTCGTTCATAACTATTTATGATTTGACCATCAAATCTAAAACAGCTTGATTGATCTTGTCAAAACTATTTATGTTTGACCATCAATTTTAAAGCAACTTAATGGTTTAACCACCAAACCTAAAGTGACCTAATCGTTTTTATATTGTCAAAACTATCTGTTCTTAATTTTGGAACTTAATGTCATTTTTTTTATTCACCATTGAGCACACATAGACAAGGTGAAATACATTTGACCTTGTCAACAATTTATGCAATCTAGAAAGTTACAACAAGTATCGAAAGATTAAGAATTTTAAAGTAAATCAAGCATTTAGTATTCATATAAAAGCTATTAAATAAGAAAAGATTCAATCATATAAAAATATTATATACTACCGAACTAGATACCATTTTTGCACTAGACAACAGTTATTAGCATATCACCATATAGTTGTCTAACATAAATTTATTTTACTAAAATAAAGAATAAATAATTTTATTATAAGAAAAAATTATTTTAATGGATTAAAAACTTATATAGTAAATATATTTTTGACATCTTTAATGACTAGATGAACCAAACTCCAACTTTTCAACGACCTCTTTTCTTTTATCCCATAGGCCTCCAAGTACATCTATTACTTTTTCAAGATTATTAATAAAATATAAGTAAGTAGTAATGACTAGTTGTGAGTCAATTCTTATATCTTCTAGTATATTTCATATTTCATTTTTCAAAATTCAATCAACATAAGTGTTAAACTTTTCATAAATAGCATTTTGTACAGTAAGTGCATTAGCAATCATTTTAAACCCTTCTCGAATAAATTCATCATCTTTGTCATCTTTTGATTTTTAAGTTCTTTTATTCATTAAATTATTTAAGAGAATAAGAGGATTTTTAGAGCGAGCCCCAAGAGATGTCCTGAGATCAATGTATTCTTTACTTGAAATATCATCATTCTTCAATGTCATCTTGTTCTAAAATATTAAATTATCAATATCATCAATATTCTCTCTTAACTCATCATCAATTTCAGAAGATTGCTTATTTTGTCTCATTTCTGCTGCAATCTCAGCATGCTTCCTAGTGACTTGGTCATTACCATAAAAAATTACCATCTCGTTGTAATTGGAACAGGTTTAGTCATCCACCTTTTGGCATGAGGATGTGCCTAAAAATTTATACATATTATATTATGATAATATAAATAATAAAATGTAAAATAATTAATAAAATAATAATTAAATTTTGATTTTAATAAAATTTACTTCAATCAATCTCTGCCAAACTTCAAGTTCAGCACCCTATAATTTAGTAACTGAATTACAAGAAAATTCATTCATTCCTAACCTTAGTCAAAACATTTTGAGAAATTAGTTTTTATAGTCTTCTAATAATTTTACACTTTTTCCTTCTCTATGCATTTCTCAAAATTTTCTTTCAACTTAATGACTATATTATTATAGGCATGTTTAATAAATGTTCCACTTATCATGTTTCCCATATTATATTGATTCAAAAATACATAAAAAAGAGTATCATCCATTGTTGGTGTCCATGTCAAAACATCATCCTTATTTGTCCCTTTGTCACTTTCATTAGTTGTAAGCACTTTTTTCTTTTTCAACATAATTAAATCTACACAATAAAATAGAAACATGCAAAAAGTTATAATAACAATTAAATATAATCATTGAGAAATAAGTACTTTAATTGTTCAAATGAAATAACATTTATTTAATCAAAGAAATACATTTATTTCAAATAAAGCAAATATAAATTCAAGAAATGCACATATAATAATAATCATTCAATTTCTATAATTTATCCACATAGCATTAGCTATAAAATCTCTTAATTATTCTTCTCAAACAACACCTTCATTCTTATTTCTAAGAGAATGATACTCCTATTTAGTGGATCCAATATTTAATTTACAATCAATCTCATCAATACCAGCATCATTAGCATTTACTATCATTAAGTAATTATGTAAAATATAACAAGTTAAAATTATTACTTTTTAGGTTCTAACTCCATATGTCAGTGCATTTGCGCTTGTTATAATAGAAAAAAAAATTTTAGGACAATAAATGCTTTTTCAATTGCATTACACAAAGATGCATGTCTAAAATTGAATGATTCTTAAAAAGTTTTTGGTCGATTATTTGAATATTCATTCAAAAGATACTATGATCCTTTATATGATGCAATCAATTTGCTTTTCAACATAATTTTAGCATCAATAAGATAATATTTACCTATTCAAAATTGTAACCGTCTCACTATTTTGATATGATAAGTAGCTAAATTAAATACATTATATTATATTTATTACATTTTGGAATAATTAAAAGTTTATTTTTTCTTGATAGTACATTTTTCATAATTCTTAAGTCAAATATAATACATTCTCATTTAGGTAACACATAAGTGAATTTTAAATCAAATGGACATGTTACTAATACATTTGATTACCTTAACTCTAATATATGTTCCATCAATAATTCTTACATAGTTTTTTTATTGATTTTATTATAGTTTTTTTATTGATTTTATATATTAATACTTATTGAATATAAAATAAATTTACGATTAAATTAAAGTAACTAATAATTCTATGCCTTAAAATATGGATAGAATATCTCGTTTCCAATTATCTCAAGTGGAATATGTGAGTCATTTGACTGTTTAAGGAATTTGTCTTTTAACTTTATTATGGCTCTTAAAATATGATGTAAATGGTGACTAGTTGTTTATTTCAAATGTCTAAACCAAAATTTTATTTCTCTATTTTTACATTAGAAGATAATACATAAAAAGTTTTAGCAACATGTTCTCCTACTGTAACTTATCTTGTTGGTTTTAAACTACCATATTTTTTTAGTATTGTACATAAATCTAAAAAAGCTTTATATCTCATTCATATAATATCTTTACTTTTTTCACTACCAATAATTTGGCTTATTGTTTTATCTCTAACCTGATCTTTTTCTTCATTCATACAATGATCAATAACTTCTTTTCATGATTTTTTTTTTTACATATATACCAATAAACAGCTAAACATATAATATAGACAATTGCTTTTCGATGACTTTTTCTTCACAAATACTCAATCATTGTCTCATTTCTTTGTTTATTCATCTATGACAACAAAATATTAACAATAATTATTATTATTGTACAAATAAATATACTAACATTTGTATATATATTCTCGTATATAAAAATAAATACACTTATACTTATATATATATATATTCTTGTGTGAAACAAATTAATAGTAGTGTACATTCATAGAAAATAATGTGTTTATTTAATAGCTAATAACGAATAAAAAATGAAATAATATGTATAAGACCTTGAGAAAAATAACATTATTCAATATAACTAAAACTAAATTTCTACTTTGTTTAGTTTTATCTATTTTTTATTATTAAATTTTTATTACTACAACTAAAATTAAATATAAAATATTATTTTAACCTTTCAAAAAAATTTCAATTACAAAATGATGTATACAACCTTTAGTCAGATTACAAATTGTTTTGTGACTTAATTTGAGTATTTTTTGCTTATATGAAAGAAAGAATATTAAAGTCTCTCAGTTTACAGGTAGTACAACTGAATATGGCATGGAGATTCTTGTTTTAATAAAACATAATCTCCCACATTCAATGAATTAATACTTAAATTCTATTAGTCTTTATATTCATGCCATATCCAACACATATGCAACACTTATCACAATAATCTACAATCTTTTTGCAAATACTTAATTCAAACACATATCAAATAATCTACAATCTTTTTTCAAGTACTTAATTCACAAACAATCTACCATTTGAAATGATTGTCATTTTATGATTATGATCCACACTATGATGATATAGAGCAAGAAGCTTAATAGACTATAACTGAAAATAGTCAATTTTTTCACTTTTAGATACATAAATTGTCAAAAAAAAGAAATTATTACAATTTTCAATTCATATACATGCTTTCTTATTATAAAT
Organism: Durio zibethinus; assembly: GCF_047325235.1. Classification (NCBI taxonomy): domain Eukaryota; kingdom Viridiplantae; phylum Streptophyta; class Magnoliopsida; order Malvales; family Malvaceae; genus Durio; species Durio zibethinus. The sequence goes on from NC_143171.1 coordinate 10,037,871, forward strand.
TAATCATAACAAGACCAATTAATTAATAATTATATCTAGAAAATAGAATTAGAATGATTTAATTATTAAAAAACATAAATTTTACTTTTAAATATCTAAAGGCATGCACCAACCTAAATAGACACCAAGTACTTATCTTACGTATAAAAATCATTAGGCTTGAGCTAAAAATTATGAAGTAGTAGTCTGACATCCCATAAAAATAGTTATCGATTCTTAGCTAAAAAAATTACAGCTTTCCAACATAAAAAGAAAGAACCACGAACCTTTAAATTTTTTTATTGATTTTACGTAACTAATAATGATACATTATTTGGTTCAACATAAACAAAGACAACAAATAAATATCCAAAAGATAAAAGACTATAAAGTTGTGAATAACAAGAAACAAGTACAAGCATCTAAAAAAAAGTTATCCTGTATATATGTTCAATCATGTTCGACTATTAATCAAAAGCCAAATCACCAAAATAATTAATCTACTAACAATCTTTATATTAAAAGAGGCATGTGAAACTTACTTGAAAAAGAAATAACAGAAAAAAAATTGCTAGATGATCCTAATGTGACTATGTTTAAGTAGTGTTAACAAAAATGTAGATATAATAGTTTTTTCATAAAAATAAAAAATTTTCAACTTTCCTTTATATAGCTTTTTCATCAAATTAAGGTATTAAAAAAGTTGAGATTATAAGAGAAACAAAAAATTATTGGGTTTTCATCTATTTTTTTTCTTTTAAATTAAAAATTTATCCACATTAGGATAGGTTTTTTTGTTTTCTTTATTTTTTTTCCTTTCTTTCCCCTTCATTCAATCCAAATACACACTAAAGATAAGATTACATGGAGATTCAACCTATCGGTCTATGTAATGTAGTGTACAAAATCATCTTGAAAATGCTAGTGAACAGGTAGAAGAACCATGTTTATTACATCATTGGTCTTAATCAAAGTGCTTTTGTTTCAAAGAGATGATTTTTCATAACTCTTTGGTAGCATATGAAACAATTCATTCTATAGTGAATAAAAAAAAGGGTAATGAATGTCTAATAGCTCTTAAGTTAGATATAAGTAAAGTATATGATAAGATTGAATAGTACTACTTAAAAAAAGGTGATGCAAAAAATAGGTTTCCTAATGGGTCTCATGGATCACAACATGTGCGCTTAATGTATCATATTCGATGATTGTTAATGGTAATAAATGTGGTAGAATTATTCTTTTTAAAAGACTCAAACAAAGGGATCCATTATCACCTTAACTATTTCTTTTATCTGCTGAATGTATGTCATGTCTTTTAAAATCAACTAAAAGGAGAGATGTAATCCAATGTAATGCTGTTACTAGAAAAGCTCAATAGATTTCCTACATTTTATTTGCAGATGATAACATCATTTTTCTTAAAACAAGTATAAATAAAGGGTGAACTGTTTTTGATACGCTATAAGAAAACTACCATATTCTGACATTCAAAAAATCATTGATAAAACTTAAAAATTCATCAGTATAAAATAATAAACCCTATACCGACTTACCGACAATCAAAATATATATTCTTACAATTTTTTAACTGTCAATATATCCCTTGTTAGTATAGACTTATACTAACAGTTATTAAATTGTCGAAATATACCAACAATATTAGTCCATCAGTTTATGTAGAATCATTGGTATAGCAATTATTATGTATTTCGCATTATACTTTTTACTGACAATTATCTCTTGTCAGTATAAACTCATATGCTTTAATTTTACCAACATATACCAATAAGTTGTTTGTTAATATAACCTCACGTGTTTTGCTTTTACCGATAGTCTATCCGACACTATATTTTACAAATGATTAGTGGTGATCAATATAGCCTAAAATATTCAAGTAGTAAAACACGTCGATATAAATATTAAGACATTGATAAAAACTTTTCTTTTAAATTATATTTATAATTATTAATATTAATTTATTTATAATCATAATATGATATGGTTTCATATAAAGTTAATATATACAAAGTAAAATATATTTAATAACATTTGAAATAAAACTACAAGCAAACTGTTTTATAATCCACAAACTAAGAATAAGTAAAAAATTAAAGTCATTGTACCAAGTCTAGATAAAAATGAACATCATTGAATGTCTATGATCCAAGTCTACAAACATGATGCTTGAAGCAGATAAATAACTTTCCAAAGTAAATAATCCTATCATAGATTTTTATAGAGAATCATCTACACAGTATAAAAAACACAACTAGAAAATTAAGTTAAAAGCAAAAAGAATTAGTGTAATTCTAAAAATAATTTATATAAAAATCTAATAAGAGAATAATTTATATTTTGCTCAGAATCCATCCAAGTCCACTATGATAACACATAAGAAACATAAAGCAGTGAATTAAATTCTACATACACATGAGAAGCATAATGCAGTGAATTAAATTTTATTATATTGTTATTACATCAATAATTACTTTATCTTTACTTGTTTGGATAAACACCCAAACTACAAGTGCAACAAGAACAAGATATTTGATACATGTATAAATGTACTATTCTACCCATTTAAAGCAATATGTGGTTTAAACAAACTTCTAGCTAATCCGAGAAAAAATAAGTGAAATGATGCTTCAATAAAAAATTTAAAAAAAACCTAAATGACTGAAGCAAAAATCTCAACCTATCTATTGTCTCTATTATTTACCTTTCTAAAATATAATAATTGATTCAAAAAGCTTTTATAACAAGTTGTTATAAACTTTTGCAACTTCCATAATTATTTTTATGCTACTTTTTTTTTAATAAACTTTTCGATATTTTCCTTTCTTCACCTCCCTTACTTGTAATTACATTATTGTATAATTATACTTAAATAGAGATAGAAATGAAAGAGAAAAAAATTATATTATGCACCAATTTTTTTAATTAAAAAAATTAAGAGATAATAAGATTTTCCTAATTGCATAGCTAAAAAAATTTAAGAGGTAAAAATGAAAGGTAAAAAAATTTATATTATGCACTAATTTTTTTATTAAAAAATTATAAATTGTATATAATTAAGATCATATAGCAGTAGTATTTATTATAGTTTTAGGTTCATGCATGATATATTTTTTAAATTTCTTCTATTAGAAAGTGCATTCATCAAATGATATTAAACTGATGATTAACAAATAGATTTATTAAATATATAGCTTGAAAAGCTAACACAATAAGTAGGCGCATGCTAAATATCAATGTTACATTTTGAAAAGGAGTAAGACACTTGAATTAACTAATTTTTACAATCATAGGAGATAGTCTTAGCAAGTCAAACCATCATCTTGTCATTATTCTTCAATTAATAATGTGAAAAAACAAATTTAACCTATTAAGAAAAAAAAAGTTTACCTACTAACCTATTAAAAAAATTAACCGACTCTTGAAGGTTTATATTATAAGGCCATCCAATCACCATCCATTACCAAATCAATTCATCCTTAATAATTATTTAGATAGAACAAAAAAAGAAAATTTTGTTACAATATGATTCTAGTCATGAAAAATTGCAACTACCTAGCAATGGATCATGCTACTAGTTATACTAAACAAAAAGCACTGGTTTGTGAATAAAAACAAACTTAACTAGTAGGAGAAAAACATCATTAACCCATCATACCAAAGAAAAAAAAAAGAGAAAACAACTTTAATTTTCAATTTAATTTAGATAAATTAATAAAAATATAAAGAAAATGAAAGCTCATGAGTTATGACAGAAGTTTTATTTTTTTTAAATTATGTTGGTTTAAAAAGTATAAAATAAAAGTAGTGTAAAGTTGATAACCTCTGGCTGGTCACCTAGAATAATAGCAAAATAAGGTAAACTATTTTATTAATGATAATCAACTAAAAGCCATCTAGAGCCTCATTAGATTGCCCATGGTAGCAAGAGGAAAGAATTACATTCTAAATTTCATACCAAAACAAAAAAAAAAGGCTTTTCTAGTTTTAAAGTGTAATAATCAAGATTAAATGATAATGATAAAAAGGAAAGAATTCATTTTTTGGTATGGTTTTATAATTACAGGTTTCAATTAGCTATAACTTAATAAAGTCTTTAGGAAGGTAGATCAGTATTAAAGGCATTTTATAAACAAAAAATGATTAACTAAAACAGTCAAAAAATATGTGTAATTATTCTAATTATCCTACATACCAAATTATACTAACATATCATTGATCATTGGTCAAATTTTGTAATGATACTATCTAATGGCTAAACATTTCATAAGAATAAGCTTTTACTTTCCTCTATTTCCTTTTCAATCCAGTGGCTAAGTTATATAAACTAGGTTAGCCCTTCGTCCTAAATAGTTGACAAAACTTTGATTTACCTTTTCCCTACCAATTACAAATGATCTTCATTATAATAAACTTTTTTTCTATTTTCCTATTTTGATTTTGATATTAAGTATAAATTCAATACTTCAAATCATCATAAGAAAACTTTACCTAGCCAAATCTAGAAAGTGTTCAAAAAAAATGTTAACGATAATCTTTCAGAAAAGCTCCAACAATTCAAAAATAAAAGAAACAAGTTTGATTCAAAAATGGCAAATCCACAGATCAAAAGTTCCTATAACTACTTATAGGCTACAAACGAGATCAAAGGGCAACCAAAACCACCTCTTAACGAAACAGAACATCTCACTTAAAAACATGCTATTTCGTAAGAATCAATGACAATGAAAGGAGTTGCTAGTGACAATCAATGGCATGCTTAACGACAAAAAGTTGAAATACAAAAAATAAAAAATAACATGCTTAACGACAGAAAGTTGAAATATAAAAAATAAAAAATAACTTTGAGAGCTATAAGAGTCTTGATGCTTCAACTTTGATTTAGCTCGACAACAAAATAGAGTATGAAAAAAGAATAAGGATTTGAAAATGGGATACCTAGCAATGGAGATTAGGCCATGGGCACCAATGATATTTATGTTCATAGAATATGGAAAGTGGAGATAAAGAAATGAAGATAAAAAAATTAAGTAAAAAGAAATAGGATTTACTTTCATAACCCTAACATTTTTTCCTCAAATAAAGGCTAATAACTTTTTTATTTTGAGCCTATACTAACGATTATAATAATAACCGTTAGTATATAATATACTTACACTAACAGATAGTCATATACTGTCAGAAAAAGTTATTTATATCGACGGTTGTATAAAATATTGGTAAAAGTATTTTATATTTTAATGGCATTAAAAATCCATCCATATAAATTTTTTTTACTGACATAATTTGACCGTTAGTATAACTAAACGTCAGTATATGAAAATTTTTTTATAATGATATTCTCCATCAATACAAGAGAGCATTAGGTCAATTGGTGAATGTGGTTAAATAAACTATCATGTTTAGCTTGAATACAAACTCAAGAATGAAGGATGAGGTTATGAAGAGTCTTGAAAGCTATAAAGAAATATCATTGGACCTTTACCTAGGCATATCAATTATAATAAGCAAATCAAATAAGGTTATTTTTTAACAAATAAAAGATAGTTTTTGCCAAAGAATGCAAGGTTGGAGAGGTAATTTCTTTCTTACGTTGGTAAGGCTATTTTAATTCAAGTTTTTGCATAGACAATTCCCTTATACTGCATGAGTTATTTTTTGTTTCTTAAGACAAGCTATATGAGATAAATATAATCATTGTGAGTTTCTAGTGAGGAGATGGGAACATTTCAAGGCAAATACATTAGTTGAGTTGGGATTCATTATGCTTATCTAAACTAGATGTGGGTTTGGGTTTTAAAGATTTTGAAGCTTTCAACTTAGCACTCTTGGCAAAGCAATGCTAGTGGTTGGTTTATGATAAGTCTTCATTATACCAATAGGTATTTAAAGCTAAGTATTTTCATGATACTTCTTTGTTAAATGTTGATTTGGAAAGTGATCTATCCTTTGTATGATGTAATATGATGAGGAAAAATATTTTATTAGTGGAGAGTTAGAGGTAGAAACAAATTTATGTTTGGTAGGATAAGTGGTTAAATAAACCACCAACTTACAAACCAGAAAACCCTTATGGAGGTAATGAAAATCTCTTTAAAGTAATTGATTTACTTAATGAACATTGTCATGGATGGCATAGGGATATGTTGAACACTTGCTTCGGTCAAGAAGATATTGATATATTTCATTATTATGGTGACATTGAGTCAACAAAGTGTTTCAGGAAAGTTGATATGGGGTGCATCAATACTGGGATAATTCACTAGTAAATCGACTTATTTCATGTCAAAAGGTTTGATAGTGAAAGAACAAGTTGACATAGAGCTTCATTTTTTATTATGAAAACTTGTTTAGGTTGTATATACACTACCAAAGATAAAATATTTTATTTGAAAGGTGCTTTGAGGTGCATTACTAGTTAAAAAGATACTTAAAGCTAGAGCGGTACACATAGATATTAGGTGTTGCGTTTGTGGTAGAATGAATTAAGGCATCTTTCATGTTTTTTTTTATCGTGTTTTCAATAGGGTTGTTTGGTCAGCAATGTGTTTTTGGATTTTTTTTTTTTTTAGAGAATGGTCATCATTAACAGATTTTTAGATTCATCTTATGATTAAGGCAAAGCAAAATGATCAACTAGAAGACTACATGAATACTTTACGGTTAATTTGGTTGAATAGTAATTGTTGTCTTCATTAATTTACTTGAGCCTCACCAAAATCAATTATTTTAGTAATAGGTCAATTGTTGGAAGACATTAAACGTTGAGCTAATATGAAAAAGAAAATAGGGTGATTTCTTGAATGGATGATATCCTTAAGAGATCTTAAGATGAAAATCAATGTTGATGCATCTTTTGATGATCAAAGTAATATAGTGGGGTTGTGAATGGTTGTCAGAGACAAAAGGGGAAAAGTCTTGTTTAGCACGATGAATAAGCTGAGATATGTGTAAAGCCCATTCTATGTTGAAATGAAAGCTATTCTCTTTAGAATATGTATGGTGTTTAACTATGGATATGACTATTTAATTGTTCAAAGAGATTCCTCTATAGCAGTTAAGGAAATTAAGAGAGTTGATGGTCTCTTATTGGGATAATATTGGTATAGCTTTAGACATATTAGGGTAAGAAAATTATTTTTGTTCAAATTAAAAGAGATGTAAATTCTTTAGCCAACAATATTGCTAGAGTTAATTGCTTGATGGGTCAATAATATGTTTGGGTGAGGTCTTTTCCACAATCAATATGTAATATTGATGTTTTTATAAGTTAATGGAAGTGTTTCTCTTATGATAAAAAGAAAAATATAACGCTTTATCAAAAATATTATATAAATTTTTATAACTTTTTGGTAAGCCTTTTTTTTTTTTTTTGAAAACATCATAATGTGCCTTTAGTAGTGATAAGGAGTGAAGTTGTTGCATTAATCTCCAAAGTGGTTAACAAAAAAAGCTATTAAAAAGATATATAGAGATGAAAAAAGCAAAATTAGATTTATTTAATGCCTTGAGATATTCGTAGAATAAATTAAGGAGATGAAAATGGTAGTTTGGGCTTGGGCTTCGACTTCCCGCTTCAAAACTAACGAAGTTTCAACGGCATTTTTGACATTACGCTATACCTGTTGCGCAGTGCATTATCTATCTACGCTAGGCATCTCGGAAGTGGTTGCTCTAGTTTGTCTATAAATAAGCCCTTAGGTGCCTTACTTGTGATTGTTGAGGAGAGTCTCTCTAGGCGGAGAGATCATCTGTTGTCCCTAAATCCTCGATCTCTCAAATTAAACCGGGAAAATTTCAAACAGAAAATCGAAAAAAAGAAAAGGAACATAAAAGAACCAAAAGAGTACAGGAAAAAAAAATCATTTCTCACTTAAAAAAAGCTTAATTCTTTACCTGAGTGAGAATCTAGAGTTAGGAATTTTATGATCGAATCGGATCGCCATGGATTTGCGATTCCCTTACTCTCCCGCGGAGGTCGCCAAGGTCCGCATGGTTCAATTCAGCATTCTCAGTCCCGACGAAATCGTAAATTTCAATTCTTCAGCTCTATTTTTTTTTCTATTTTCTCCTTTTTCTTTGCAGTCTGTTTGGTTGCCAAGAAATTATAGGAAAAAAAAAAGAAAAGGAAAAGAGATGGAAACTGTAGAATCTGTGTATTGAACTCGAAACTACTTTGCGGGTTTTCTTTCTATAACTGCAAGATGAAGTTGCGGCGATTTTTTTACCTCACCGCTGAGCTTGTTGAATTGGAAAATCATGATTTTGATGTGCTTGGTTTTTGCAGCGGCAAATGTCGGTGGTGCAGATTGAGCATAGTAAAACGACAGAGAGGGGAAAACCTAAAATGGGTGGTTTAAGTGACCCACGGCTGGGCACAATTGATAGCAAGATGAAGTGCGAGACGTGTACGGCCAACATGGCAGAGTGTCCAGGGCATTTTGGGCACTTGGAGCTTGCGAAGCCGATGTTTCACATTGGGTTTATGAAAACTGTACTCAGTATAATGAGATGTGTCTGCTTCAATTGCTCTAAAATTCTTGCTGATGAGGTACTAATATGCTTGATTAGGTCGTTTTCTTTTTTGAATTTGACCTAAAAGTAATTTTAGTGGGTTGATGACTCCTTGTAATTGTTGGATTCGTGATATTAGCAGTATTCTGGATTTGGATTATTAGTACTGCAAAGAACAATAATATGTTTGAAGGAGTGCGAGTAACTTGTGCATTATTTGATATGAGGTTTTGAAGTAATAGAAAGTGAACACGAAGAAATGAAAGACATGTTTTAATGGTTTATTTTATGAGTGGCAAGGCAATATCGACGGTTGAGGTAGTAAGTGATATTTGGCTTCAGAGCTATTTTCCCCTTTTTAAATTACAATTGTTTGGATTATGAATACAGTATCACTTAAAAAGTGGATTTTGGCATGCTTCGATATTCGTGTTTTGATATATTCCTGCGTTGGCTTTCTATCCATGTTCCCTTTGTTTTACTGTTTGCTTTTTATTGTACCACTTCCAGAGCAAATATACCTGGTTACATGATGCCATTCTCTAATTTAATTATTGCTTTTCCAGGAAGACCATAAATTTAAGCAGGCATTGAAGATAAAGAATCCAAAGAACAGGCTGAAAAAGATCTTAGATGCATGCAAGAATAAAACTAAATGTGAGGGTGGTGATGAAATTGATGTCCAGGGTCAAGATACGGAGGAGCCAGTAAAAAAGAGTCGTGGTGGCTGTGGTGCCCAGCAGCCAAAGCTGAGTATTGATGGTATGGAGATGATTGCTGAGTATAAGGCCCAAAGGAAGAGGAATGATGATCAGGAACAACTTCCTGAACCTGTGGAAAGAAAACAGACTCTTACTGCTGAACGGGTAGCCATTTGTGCATATATGTTGCTTTATTATTATTTTGGCTCTGTATAGCTTCTTTTTTTTTTTTTTTTTTATATAGGTATCACGTTTGTGTTCTGTTGCGTTTTCTAGGTTCTTAGTGTCTTGAAGAGGATAAGTGATGAAGACTGCCAACTATTAGGCTTGAATCCTAAGTATGCTCGTCCAGATTGGATGATTCTTCAAGTACTTCCAATACCTCCACCTCCTGTGAGACCCTCTGTGATGATGGACACTTCCTCTAGGAGTGTGGCAAGTCTCTTTTATGTTGCTTTTTACATTAAGGTCTTTGAAGCTAATTCCATTTATGATTGCATTAGATCAAATCTGAATTCTCATGTTTTCTGAAACCAGGATGACTTAACACATGCGTTGGCTATGATCATTCGGCACAATGAGAACTTGAGGAGACAGGAGAGAAATGGGTCACCCGCACATATCATATCCGAATTTGCGCAGTTGTTGCAGTTTCATGTGGCTACATATTTTGACAATGAGTTACCTGGACTGCCAAGGGTATAGCCCTTACCTGCGCAATATTAAAGTTGTGTATTGTTGAGATCCACTCATCCATATGAATGCATTGTTAAACTTAACATGTCTCTCTTTCTTGTGTAGGCTACACAGAGATCTGGGAGACCTATTAAATCTATTTGTAGTAGGCTTAAGGCGAAAGAGGGCCGGATTAGGGGTAACTTGATGGGGAAAAGGGTTGACTTTTCAGCTCGAACAGTAATTACACCAGATCCAAATATCAACATTGATGAACTTGGAGTACCTTGGAGTATTGCTTTAAATCTATCATATCCAGAAACTGTGACTCCTTATAACATTGAGAGGTAATTAGCTTCTTAGATTTTTTAATGTTCTTCCACATTTGGCCAAGTATTAGTAGCAGAGCTATCTTTGAAACAGGTTGAAAGAACTTGTGGAATATGGGCCTCATCCTCCACCTGGAAAGACTGGTGCTAAGTATATCATAAGAGATGATGGACAAAGGCTTGATCTTCGTTACCTGAAGAAAAGCAGTGATCATCACCTAGAGCTTGGTTATAAGGTATGCTTCTATTTCTGACAGGTTTTAATTGGACATTGGTTTATTTTTCCATGTTGTAACAATCACAATATGGCTGCAGGTGGAACGGCATTTAAATGATGGAGATTTTGTCCTTTTTAATCGTCAACCTAGTCTCCATAAAATGTCAATCATGGGCCACAGAATCAGGATTATGCCATACTCAACATTTCGTCTAAATTTGTCTGTTACTTCACCATACAATGCTGATTTTGATGGTGATGAAATGCATATGCATGTTCCTCAATCGTTTGAGACAAGAGCTGAAGTATTGGAGCTTATGATGGTGCCTAAGTGCATTGTGTCCCCTCAATCAAATAGGCCTGTTATGGGGATTGTCCAGGATACACTTTTAGGATGCTGTAAAATCACCAAGAGGGATACTTTCATAGAAAAGGTGATGGGGATGATAGCCCCATTCTTTTAATATGACTACTTAAATGCTACACATTTCTGGTAGTTGTGACGTGAATCTAATTTATTGGGGGGGGGGGGGGGGGGGGGGGGGGGGGTTTGCAGGATGTTTTCATGAATATATTAATGTGGTGGGAGGACTTTGATGGAAAGGTTCCGGTTCCTGCAATTCTAAAGCCACGACCGCTTTGGACAGGGAAGCAGGTTTTTAATCTTATCATACCAAAGCAGATAAATCTGCTGAGAACATCTGCCTGGCATTCAGAAACTGAGACCGGGTTTATCACCCCTGGGGATACTCAAGTTCGAATAGAAAAGGGGGAGGTGCTGTCTGGCACTCTTTGCAAGAAGACACTTGGAACATCTTCTGGAAGTCTTATACATGTAATTTGGTATGTCTTTAGTTGTTTGTTGATCTAACTTTTACTTTTTAGGAGAGCTATCTCATTGAAGAAGTTTGATAAGCTCTAAATCTTACAGATTATGGATATGCTATTAGATTTTCCTCTTTATATCTTTTCGATTCCAAGTGAAGCTGAATCCTAATCATAAACTGAGATTGTGAAAAATTTACAATTACTTTCCGCTTGAGTGGATAATTTACAATTGTCCGTGCTTACTTCTCCTTGTGAAATATGGATTCTTCCAATATGTGCATTTGGCTTTGAACTTCATCCCATTAATATTTTAAAATAATTGTTTTTGTTAGGGAAGAGGTTGGTCCGGATGCTGCCCGGAAATTTTTGGGACATACACAATGGCTTGTCAATTATTGGCTGCTGCAGAATGCCTTTAGTATTGGTATTGGAGATACAATTGCTGATGCAGCAACAATGGAAAAAATTAATGAAACTATTTCTAAAGCCAAAGAGGACGTGAAATTGCTCATTACTAAAGCCCAAAACAAGGATTTAGAGCCTGAACTTGGAAGAACTATGATGGAATCCTTTGAAAACAAAGTTAACCAGGTACCTGAGGTCAAATTTCTTGGGCTCTCTTTTGTTCTGGCATCTTTCTGTAGCATGCTAATATAGTTTGTTTTTTCAGGTGTTGAATAAAGCTCGTGATGATGCAGGAAACAGTGCACAAAAAAGTTTGTCGGAAAGCAATAACCTTAAGGCAATGGTTACTGCAGGATCCAAGGGAAGTTTCATTAACATAGCCCAAATGACAGCTTGTGTCGGTCAGCAGAATGTTGAGGGAAAGTGAATCCCTTTTGGGTTCATAGATCGTACATTGCCCCATTTTACCAAGGATGATTATGGCCCTGAAAGTCATGGTTTTGTTGAGAACTCATACCTGCGTGGGTTGACCCCACAAGAGTTCTTTTTCCATGCCATGGGTGGTAGAGAAGGTCTGATAGATACTGCGGTTAAGACTTCTGAGACTGGGTACATACAGAGGCGACTTGTGAAGGCAATGGAGGATATTATGGTTAAATATGATGGAACTGTCAGGAACTCATTGGGGGATGTTGTTCAATTCCTCTATGGTGAAGATGGTATGGATGCTGTATGGATAGAATCTCAGAAGCTGGATTCTTTGAAGATGAAGAAATCAGAATTTGATAGGGTCTTCAGATATAATATAGATGATGAAAACTGGAATCCAACTTCTTATATGTTACCAGAACATATTGAAGATTTGAGAACCATCCAAGAATTGTGTGATGTGTTTGATGCTGAAGTTAATAAACTTGAAGCTGATAGATACCAACTTGGAGCAGAGATTGCAGTCACGGGTGATAGTAATTGGCCTTTGCCTGTTAACTTGAAGAGACTTATCTGGAATGCACAGAAGACTTTTAAAGTTGATTTTAGAAGGGTGTCAGATTTGCACCCAGTGGAGATTGTAGATTCTGTTGATAAACTCCAGGAAAGGTTAAAGGTTGTTCCGGGTACAGATCCTCTGAGTGTGGAAGCCCAAAAGAATGCCACCCTCTTCTTCAGCATTTTACTTCGCAGTACTTTGGCCAGTAAAAGGGTGTTGCAGGAATATAGACTGACAAAAGAAGCATTTGAGTGGGTTATTGGTGAAATAGAGTCACGATTCTTGCAGTCTTTAGTAGCACCTGGTGAAATGATTGGTTGTGTTGCTGCACAATCAATTGGTGAGCCTGCTACTCAAATGACTCTTAACACCTTCCACTATGCTGGTGTGAGTGCAAAGAATGTTACCCTTGGTGTCCCCAGGTTGAGGGAAATTATTAATGTAGCTAAGAAAATCAAAACGCCTTCTCTTTCTGTCTACCTTTCTCCTGAAGCTAGTAAGACAAAGGAGAAGGCCAAGAATGTCCAATGTGCTTTAGAATACACTACTCTTCGGAGTGTTACTCATGCTACTGAAGTATGGTATGATCCGGACCCAATGAGCACAATTATTGAGGAGGATATTGACTTTGTTAAGTCCTACTATGAAATGCCAGATGAAGAGGTTACCCTTGAAAAGATCTCCCCTTGGCTACTTCGCATAGAGTTGAATCGTGAGATGATGGTTGATAAGAAGTTGAGTATGGCTGACATAGCTGAGAAGATCAACATGGAATTTGATGATGATTTGACTTGCATATTTAACAATGATAATGCAGAGAAGTTGATCCTACGTATCCGCATCATGAATGATGAAGCCCCAAAGGGTGAATTGAATGATGAGTCTGCTGAAGATGATGTATTCTTGAAGAAGATTGAGAGTAACATGCTGACAGAAATGGCACTTCGAGGTATCCCAGACATCAACAAGGTGTTCATTAAACATAGTAAAGCAAGCAAATTTGATGAGGCTGATGGATATAAGACCAGAGAGGAGTGGGTGCTGGATACAGAAGGTGTCAATCTCTTGGCTGTAATGTGCCATGAAGATGTTGATGCGAGGAGAACAACAAGCAATCACTTGATTGAAGTGATTGAAGTTCTTGGAATCGAAGCAGTTCGTCGGTCCTTGTTGGATGAATTGCGGGTTGTGATATCATTTGATGGGTCTTATGTGAATTATCGGCATCTAGCTAGCCTCTGTGATACAATGACGTATCGTGGCCACTTGATGGCCATCACCCGTCATGGCATCAACCGCAATGATACAGGGCCTATGATGAGGTGCTCATTTGAAGAAACTGTAGATATTCTCCTTGATGCAGCTGTTTATTCTGAGTCAGATTATTTAAGGGGTGTGACAGAGAATATAATGTTGGGTCAGCTTGCACCAATTGGTACAGGAGACTGTGCCTTGTATCTCAATGATGAGATGTTGAAGAACGCCATTGAACTTCAGCTACCTAGTTACATGGAAGGACTGGAATTTGGCATGACACCTGCTCGTTCTCCAGTGTCAGGAACTCCTTATCATGAAGGCATGATGTCTCCAAGTTACTTGCTGAGCCCAAATCTCGGTCTCTCACCCATTACAGATTCTCAGTTCTCACCTTATGTTGGCGGGATGGCATTCTCTCCTGCGTCATCCCCTGGTTACAGCCCATCATCTCCTGGATATAGTCCTTCATCTCCTGGTTACAGCCCATCATCTCCTGGATATAGTCCTTCATCTCCCGGTTACAGTCCTACCTCTCCTGGTTACAGTCCTACATCTAGTCCTTCATCTCCCGGTTACAGTCCTACCTCTCCTGGTTACAGTCCTACATCTAGAGGTGAGCATAAATCAGTTCAAACCGATTTAATCGATTGAAATTATGATATATGGTCATTTCAGTTCGGTTTAATCGGTTTTCGGTTGTAATCAATTTTAAGATCGGTTAAATTAGTGAAATCGATCGGTTATCGGTTTTTAAAATTGATAACTGAATTAATCGCTTTTATAATAATTAAGGGTAAATATGTAAATTTTCTTAAAAAAAACTTTAAATTTAACTTACTTTTCTTAATTCACCCACCCTCGTCGTTTTCCCTTTCTGTTCTTTGCTCCTCTCAATCTGAATCTATTGCATCTTACCGTGCCTTTGCTCTTTGCAGTTTGCTCTCCCTCAGTCTCTTGCATTTTTGCCTCGCTCTTACTCTCTTGCTTGGCTGTTTACCTCTTAATCTCTTGCTTCTTTTAATTTGCTACAAACAGTTGTAGAGATCGATCTGCCTAAGATGTCATTGTAAGTTCTTAAATCCTAATAACTTTTATTTTTTCTTTTAACATGACACTGTGTCTTTGTATAGAGCTGTATTCTTTTTATATGGTCTAAACTAAAGCATAAAAGGTGCCAACCTAAACCCAAGCCCAGGGCGTGCCCACGGTAATGAAATAAAAGCTTCATTTTTTTTTCTCGTGTATTTCAGTATCTTTGATAGAATGAAATAGAAGCCCATTTTCTTTCTTGGACTTTGGCAGAATGTGTAAGGTGGGAAATGGTTGTGGTTTTGTCTTTCGAGACTACAAGAAAAAGAGTCTTTCTATACTAATTCGTATTAGCTTTCGCTGCTTCCAACTCCTCGGCGGGCTCATTTTGGCCACTCTATTTTAACCAATCTAGCATCATTGTGGAAAAGAAAATTGATCATCCTTCTAATTTTTGGAACATCATAATTAATACTTCCAAGCTATCGTCAATTAGAGAGACTCTATTGCCCGAAAGTTAAAGATTGGAATCCAATCGAGTTGATTTGATTTTTTAAATATTATATAATATTATGATATTTTAAAATTTAATTTAAATTTATAACAAATTTTTATTCAAGTCGGAATTAAATTTTATCAATATAATTTTACTGAATTTATTAATTTTTAAAATTTAATTTTTATATATTATTTTAATACAAAATTTTAATATATTTAAATAAATTTTGATATAAAATTATTATTTTTATTTTATAAAAATTTAAAATATATATATAAAAAATAAATATATATAATTTTATTCTATTCAATTTTTTTTATTTTTTATCTTTTAATTCAAAATTCAATTCAAATCTAATATATATATATATATATAATATTTAAATTTGATTTTAATCGAATAAAAAAATTGATTTAAACTAAACCAAATACTAAAATTTTGAATCAATTTTTTATTTTTTTATTTTAAAATTGATTTAAATTAAATCAAATATTATGATTTTAAATCAATTTTTTATTTTTTTTCAATTTTTTCTCACCACTTGTGATTCAATTTTTTTTATTTTTTATCTTACGATTCAAAATTCGATTCAAATCTACTATATATATTTAAAATGTGAATTGAATAAAAAAAAATTGATCCAAACTAAACCAAATACTAAAGCTTTGAATCAAATTTTTATTTTTTAATTTTAAAAATGATCCAAACCAAATCAAATATTATAATTTTGAATCAATTTTTTATTTTTTTCAAAATTTTTCTCACTACTTGTATTCCCCACAATTTGATTTTTTTAATTTTTTATCTTTTAATTCAAAATTCGATCTGAATTTAATATATATATATATTTAATATTCAAAATTGATTTGAATTGAATAAGAAAAAAACTGATCAAAACTAAATCCAACACTATAATTTCAAATTAATTTTTTATTTTTTTCAATTTTAAAACTGATCCAAACCCAATCAAATACTATAATTTTGAATTAATTTTTTTTTTCAATTTTTTCTCAATACCTATTTTCCTCGTAATTTTTTTTTCTTTTACTTTTTTTAGATTTTTTATCTTTCAATTCAAACTTTTATTCGACTCTAATATATATATTTAATATTCAAATTTAATCCGAATCAAATAAAAAAAATTTTGTCCAAACTAAATTGAATACTAAAATTTCAAATCAAATTTTTATTTTTTTAATTTTCAAAATAGTTTAAATCAAGTCAAATATTACGATTTTGAATTTTTTTTTTCAATTTTTTTCGCACCACCTATATTCCCCACGATTTGATTTTTTTTTTTTAATTTTTACCTTTAGATTCAAAATCCGATCTGAATTAATATATATATATATATATATTTTTAATATTCAAATTTGATTCAAATTGAATAAGAAAAAAATTGATCAAAACTAAATTGAATACTAAAATTTCGAATCAATTTTTTATTTTTTCAATATTAAAATTGATCCAAACCATATCAAATACTATAATTTTGAATTAATTTTTTTTATTTTTTCAATTTTTTCTCACCATCTGTTTTCCTCGTGATTTGTTTTTTTTATTTTTTTTAGATTTTTTATCTTTCGATTTAAAATCCGATCTGAATCTAATATATATATATTTAATATTCGAATTTGATCTGAATCAAATGAGAAAAAAATTAATCCAAACTAAATTGAATGCCAAAATTTCAAATCAAATTTTTATTTTTCGATTTTAAAAATAATTTAAATCAAATCAAATACTACGATTTTGAATTTTTTTTTTCAACTTTTTTTCTCACCACATGTATTCCCTGCGATTCGATTTTTTTTAATTTTTTATCTTTCGATTTAAAATTCGATTTGAATTTAATATATATTTATTTAATATTTGAATTTAATTCAAATTGAATAAGAAAAAAATTGATCAAAACTATACCGAATACTAAAATTTCAAATCAATTTTTTATTTTTTCAATTTTAAAACTGATCCAAGCTAAATCAAATACTATAATTTTGAATTAATTTTTTTATTTTTTCTCACTATCTATTTTCCTCGTAATTTGTTTTTTTTTTACTATTTTTAGATTTTTTATCTTTCTATTCAAAATTCGATCCGAATCTAATATATATATTTAATATTCAAATTTGACCGAATCGAATAAGAAAAAAATTGATCCAAACTAAATCGAATACTAAAATTTCAAATCAATTTTTTTTAATTTCAAAAATAATTTAAATCAAATCAAATACTACAATTTTGATTTTTTTTTCACTTTTTCTCACCACTTATATTCCCCACGATTTGATTTTTTTTAATTTTTTAACTTTCGATTCAAAATTCAATCTGAATTTAATATATATATATATATATATTTAACATTCGAATTTGATTCGAATTGAATAATAAAAAAACTGATCAAAATTAAACTAAATACTAAAATTTTGAATCAATTTTTTATTTTTTCAATATTAAAATTGATCCAAACCAAATCAAATACTATAATTTTGAATTAATTTTTTTATTTTTTCAAAATTTTCTCACCATCTATTTTCCTCGTGATTTGTTTTTTTTTATTTTTTTAAAATTTTTTATCTTTTGATTCAAAATTCGATCTGAATCTAATATATATATATATATATTTAATATTCGAATTTAATCCGAATCAAATGAGAAAAAAATTAATCCAAACTAAATCAAATACTAAAATTTCAAATCAAATTTTTATTTTTCAATTTTAAAAAATAATTTAAATCAAATCAAATACTACGATTTTGAATCTTTTTTTTTTCAACTTTTTTTCTCACTACTTGTATTCCCCACGATTCGATTTTTTTTTTATTTTTTATCTTTCGATTTAAAATTCGATATGAATTTAATATATATATATATATATATTTAATATTTGAATTTGATTCAAATTGAATAAGAAAAAAATTGATCAAAATTAAATCGAATACTAAAATTTCAAATCAATTTTTTTATTTTTTCAAAATTTTCTTACGATCTGTTTTCCTCGTGATTTGTTTTTTTTTATATTTTTTTAGATTTTTTACCTTTCGATTCAAAATTCAATCTAAATCTAATATATATATATATATATATATATATTTAATATTCAAATTTGATCCGAATCAAATAAGAAAAAATTTATCCATACTAAATCGAATTCTAAAATTTCAAATCAATTTTTTATTTTTTATTTTTAAAAATTATTTAAATTAAATCAAATGCTACGATTTTGAATCTTTTTTTTTTCAATTTTTTTCTCACCACCTTAATTTCCCGTGATTCAAATTTTTTTAAAATTTTTATCTTTCGATTTAAAATTCGATCTAAATTTAATATATATATATATATTTAATATTTGAATTTGATTCGAAATATTTAATATATATATATTTAATATTCGAATTTGATTCGAATTGAATAAAAAAAAACTGATCAAAACTAAATCGAATACTAAAATTTCGAATCAATTTTTTTTATTTTTTCAATTTTAAAACTACTCTAAACCAAATCAAATACTATAATTTTGAATTAATTTTTTTATTTTTTCAATTTTTTCTCACCATCTATTTTTCTCGTGATTTATTTTTTTTATTTTTTAATTTAAAATTTGATTAAAATTTAATATATATATATATTTAATATTAAAATTTGATTCGAATAAAAAAAATATCCATACTAAATCAAATTCTAAAATTTCAAATTAATTTTTTATTTTTTTAATTTTAAAAATAATTTAAATCATATCAAATACTACGATTTTATTTTATTTTTTAACTTTTTTTTTCTCACCAACTGCATTCCCTCTTCCTCCCCCCCCCCCCCCCCCCGCCCCGGGGGTTCATCGTAATGTGTCATTATCGAATTCATGATTGAATTGATGATTTCCCGAGGTAAATTGTCACTCGGTTTCGGTCGGGGTTGGGGAGTCCGCGTGAATCTTATCGTTAGCTACTACCCCAAGCCTACATGCCCAGTCCATTTTGGATTGGGTTAACACATTTAGATTTTTAAGTACAAGTTTGATCAGCTCCAATCTTTTACTTTATAAAATAACAATTTTTTATTTACTTTAACATTTATTTTATCTTTTACATTATAAAATAACATTTATTTTATTTTACTAAAGTTGATTTTTTGTTTTTTATAGTTCAGTAAGGTAAAATCCAGCCAATGGATACTTAACATATAAAACTATTAAACGTCTCAACATTTCAATTTTATTATAAAATAACAATTTTAGGGTTAATGAGGATACGATTACATTTGTTAACATTGATTTGCAAGAAATAAAAGTTAAGCATGGTGGGCAGAGAACAATTTAAAAAGACTCTAAAGACGTCAAATAAATAACTTGTCATTCTTGATAAATATAATTTCATCTGTGCTGGGAATTTCACTTCGCATGCAAGCGAAAAATCCGGCTTTATTCTATTATTAGTGGTAGTAAAATATAAAGGCTCTTGTCTGAGGTAAAAGTGGAACCAAAGAAATGAAAATTAAAAAAAGAAAAAAAAAAGAAAAAAAAGAAGAAACAAGATTGAAGCATGAGCCCAAGTCAGCAGGAGAGAGCACTACACGAAAAAAGATAGGAGGAAGGTACCAGGCAGTATACCATACTTGAAGCACAATGGCTGCAGAGTTCTCACTTTAACTTTCCAAAAGTACAGTACGGAAATAAGAAATCCAACTCAATCCTGTCATCTAAGAACAAAAAAAGCAATGTAAGATAAAAAGACAATGTTAAGAACAATGCTAGTATGAATTCTCTGAAGAAAGCAATGCCTAGAACAATGCAGATCGGGGAAAAAGCAGGAACAGGGGTTTTGAGGTTCTTCTGTTCCCTGACTCTCAAAAAAGAAGAAAGAATTCAAATCATTAAAAGTGAATAATGAGTAGCTTTCAGCGATCCGTTGCAACAGGCCATCTCTTATTCATTTCAAAAAATCACTTAAATTTGACCTTTCCATGAACTTTTAGTTTACGCTAAGTGATGCTCTTTTGAAGATGTAAACCAACATTGCATATGGTATAAATTAATATTCATCATCATCAGCTTAATTTAACGGGTCTAGATACAGAACCATAGGAACCATAGATAAGTCAATGATTCTGAAAACTATCAAATACTACATAGAAAAAGTTACCTTTATAATGTTTGCTTAAACCTTGTACTCATTGACTCGCATCCATTTCGTAGACGACCACTTATTTCCTCTAATCACAGGGCAGCCTCCTGGATAATTAAAAACAGTAAATTATAAATGATCCTAGAAAAGAAATGAACAGAAAGTAGGAAGATATTAACTTGTGATAAATTAAGTAATGCAACTAGACATTCAAGGGAAATGAGTCATGATGCTCAAAAATTAAAGGGTCCCTGTTTGATAAAGCTGAAATTTGAACCACACACCTCAGCAGCAAGCTAAATAGTAACTAGAACTAACCATGCAGACTTGAAGGATCAAGACTTGCATCAGGCTTCATGCTCCAGAAAAGTAATGCATCACCCATCCTTGGTTTAACAGAAAGTCCTCCTTTTCCACACTCAGATAATTCATTCCACCAAGGCACAGCACTAATGTTCCCCTTTGCCGCAGGAAACACTGTCTCTCCCCCTTCTTCAACATCTGAGCTGTAAAATGGTAAAAAAAGTACAGAAAGAACAAATGTGAACTTACACATAATGCACTAGGATAAAAAAACACAGTGAAAATATGTAATGCCACTTACAGGTACATAAGGACTGTAGCTATGCGCTGGCCCCCGTTTTTAGTATTGAACTCATCCATGAAGTAGTCATAGTGAGGCTCATATTTTTGGCCAGCCTCATAGTGGAGAATTTGAAGTCCTTCCCCGTGCTCTGCATATTATTGTGTTGCCATGAGTAACTTTACAACCACTGATAGCACAAAAAACAAGAGCTGACCTAAAGCAGACTCTAAGGAAGAATACATGATAATATGGAAGAAAGAAGTACACTAGTGAAAGTAATGAAAAACAAATGACAGATAAATTTGGATTGATCCAGATACTAGACATACCGACTGGTATGAAGGTAAAATCTGCAATCCTTCTCTCAATGTTCCTAATAATCTTATCACGTCCTCTAGCTAGAAATGTTCCAGAACTTGTACGTACCCTGTATGTAAACATCCAGGGTTTCACATATAATCAAAGAGTTAACAAATATAAAAAAGAAAACTATATGCAATAAGATCATTAAGAAGTACATACCTACTATCTTTACTCTTGCCAGTTTCACTATCAACAACGGTTGACTTTACCATATGAGGCTTGGCAAGATCAATCAGGTATTCACATTCCTCCTTGGACTGCCAAATATCACAAGGACCTTGATCAGGTACAAAAACTTTCTAACTAAAAATTCATTTCGGACCAAGTAAGAAACCCATGTTCATAATAGGATCTACTCCAAAAATTGGACAACAGGACATGAATGCATTTATTATTCTAGTATTAACTTTCTCTGATTTTCCTTGCTTTTGTTTTTAGTTCTTGTGAATGATTCTATAAAAAAATGACATTAAATCATCTTATATTTTATGGATCCGCTTAATTACTAAGAATATATTTGAGATAAACTTCTTAATAAATATTTCGCATTACATTATCAGTTTAAAGTACTAGAATACAGGAAACTTTTCTATGAAATTTAAAAGAAAAAAATCAAAGGCCAACAAATAAAAAAAAAATTGCTTATTTGACAAATAATTTCAATAGCGATAATGCTTCAGTTAGAGTTAAAAATAAAAATGAAGAGGAACAGAAAAAAAAAATTAACCTTTTTCTGCCAAAGAAAAAAAAAATGAGAAACTGACCAAGAAATTATGGTAGATAAAAGCTCTAGGCTCCCAAGAGATGACTTCAACCCAGTGCTCTCCTCTTCCTTCATCATCATCACTTCTGCCAATTCCAAAAATGCACCCAAAACAAGCAGAGTTATTACCAGATCGCCATTCGCCATCCAACTCAACCAAAAATTTCAAAAACAAAACTCACCTGTCGACGACGTTATGCACAATCGAGCTCAAATCGTTAGGTTTAGGTGAATTTCCGGAGTTACTGCTAGGAATTGAAAGGATTCCGAGCGCCAAAAGAATCAAAATCAGGAAGGTGAACATGATCAGCATGGTTAGAAACATAGTTGACGATGACGATTTCCGAGCCGGAAGGCGCGAATACCTCGGCTTCGCCATTGCTTCTAAAAACTCGGGAGATCGAGATCTGGAACTTCCTCGACTCGGTTTCACAAGAGACTTGGTTATATCAGTAATGCTATCTTTTTTTTTTCTTTTTTATTTTAGAAGTCTTCTATTCCTCTACCTTTTTTTTTTTTTTTGTAATAATCAGTCTTTTGGTTTCCTGTTTCGTTAGCTTGTGGAAACCAATGTCCTTTGAAATTGTTCTCCTTAAATCGCATTTGGATATTTCTCGTTTTTGCTCTTTTCTCCCTATACTTTTTCTTATTTATATATTTCCATCATATTTTTACTTATTAGCACCAAGATATTTTATTTGTATTATTTTAACAATAAAAATTGTTTTTTAACCCAACCAACCTGTCTAGTCTAACATTATCTTTTACCGAATGTGGTGTACGGCTACCCATTGTAACTTATCCATAAATTTTGCATGCAAAGCCTTACAAATTAATTAATTAATAATTTGTCATCCCAAAGAAGGAAATGTGTTAGGTTAATAATTTTTTTTTTTTGTAAAAAAGCCAGAGCTTAGGAAGATTAAAAAAAATTGCAAGCATTGAAGCTCGAACCCCAATCTTAGCATGTGGGCAGCCTCACGTTTTAGCTTAAAAATGTTGCTAAATTAAATAACAACCACAAAAAATGAGAAGGAGAGATAAATACAGCTCATAAATGGATGTGTTGTGATTTATTATGAATTAAAAAACCAAGTCAACTAGCAATTATATGACTTTCATGTTTGATAATAATAGAAGTATAATTTTTTTCTTTGTTATGCTTGGCTGGATTATATGTATATATGTTTAATTTATTGATAATGGAGAAGCGGTGCTAAAACATGATGATAAGATTAAACTATCGGGAACAAGGTCAACCTGTCAGCAGCTTGTAAAAAGTCCATCCCAGAATACTTCTATTATGCTTTTGAAGAATTCATCACTGGGAGAGACTGAGCCTTTTCATCATTATTATTAGCACTTATGATTTATCAGCAATTTTTACTTTATCTGTACCCGAAATTTTGAGGCATTTAAAACTAATCAAAAGTTCAAAACCATGGGAGATAGGGAGTTTTATTGCGCTTCTTCAAATGATTTGGTTTTTGTTCTCTTGTCTGTCTAAAGGCTCAGTGGTTATGTCTATTTTAAAATTTTCATTTTCTGGCTCAAGTGTGGTTGCTAGTATTGCAAACAAAGAAGTGCAATGGTTAACTAACTACATATATATGATGCGAAATTGCCAACTCAATCATGTAAAAGCATTGCATCAAACTTTTTTTGACAGGGCTTGGGCTTTTGGTTTACCACAAAAGCAGAAAGAACAACTTGCAACATTTTGAAATATACGACACCTGCAACAGCACTACTTTTTACAACAGGGTTTTCTCATAACAGAATGAAGTAATACTAACCATACTTATTTGCAAGCACACTTAAATAAATGAAAAGAACTCTCAATGACACATACAAATCAATGCATGGTAGGTAATGCAATCAATCGAAAGTTGAAAAAGCTCCCCTATCCCAATGGTCTAAAAGACACCAAGTGATGTAGGATATAAAGGAGCAGGTTTATAATTAAAAAAAATTGGAAAATAAGTGGATGCTCCTCGCTTTGGATCGCCCATGGATTCAACAGCTGGTTGGTTTAAGTACGCATACTTGCTCTTTGTCCACCTGCTCATGTTAGTTGAAAGCAGATACCAGAGTTCAATTAAAAATGTTTTAGTATAAATTTTCAAGAAATAAAGGCATTTTATCAGTTGTCCTAAACTAATAGCTACAACTCCAGAAGATGAGCAAAGAATTAGCAAATTATATGTCCGTGTCGTGATATAGAATCAGTTATCTGATGGATTTCATGGGCAAAATGCAGTTATTTTCATTTTTTGATGTCAGAAAACTGTATGACACAGACATTTGGAGCTAATAATGCAGTTAAATCGATTCAGGGAAATCTACTTCAATATGATTTCCTATGTATGTTTATTCTCATCATGATTAGAATAGCCAAAGTCTTGAAGAGAAATTTTACTAACCAGTCCTTTATTCCCACACGAATTTCATTATTTTTTTTATCTCCTTTTCCGTTGTTGGTTGGGGCTGTGATCTTCTCCTTAGCGTTGTTATCTTCATTGCTCAGTGACTCTTCAAAACACTTACAGTCTTCCTCCTACACAACATCGATCTTGAACAAGTTAACCAAGTGAACAAAGTGACTCAAATGTTTTGGCATGCTACAGACTTTATTAAAACTAACTCTCCGCCTTCTAATGCCTAGAAATGAGCTTCTTATCTATTGCAATTCTCTTCGCATTAGTCAAATGGTGAGCTTGAAATGCAAGTGATAATAATTCTCCAGGCAACTTTGTCGAAAAATAGAATCCCAGGGAAATTTTAATCCTATCTTTGGTACCAACATTACCAGAAAAAGAAGAGAATAGGAATGAAACAGGACAAGCATTTTATTTCCCCGGCTTATCAATTAGGTGACCATATCAAAGATTTCTTCTAATCAATACTCAACATGGATCACTTTGACTGTTGAGCAATCGGCTCATCAACAAAAATTAGTGAAACTGATAGCAGGTTTCAGAGAGAACCCTGTCATAAAGCTGAATGAGTATCGTATAATCTTACCGACTGATTGCGGGCCCTGATGCGTGCTGCAGCCTTGATGGCAGCCAGTAGGTGATCCTCTTCTTCAACGCGCTTCTGCCTCCAGAACTTGGCAATCTCTCGGTTTGTTATACTGTCGGCAGTAGTCTTCCTTGCCCAGAATCTTGGAAGTGGCGGTGGGGGGATTGCCTGTTTAGGCTTACCAATGATACTGTCAGTTTCCAACTTTGTTGGATTCATAATCATAGAACTCTTTGGTTGAATATGCTACTTAGCTTTGCCTCAAGTCCAAGTTTGAGATGATCAGGTGAAATAACAAAATAGCAGGGTACAAATTATTGAATAAGTAACAAGCCACTTCCATAACCAACCCCCCACAGCTACTAATCCAACCTAACTTTCAACTGTGAGTGATAGATTGGTTTCTTGCGTGCTCTAAGGTTTTCAATTTTGGAATTGCTTGGCTGGTTTCTCAACACTAACCAGCATGCAAAATTTTGACCGGTAGATGCAATTTCAAGTAGTAAGAATGACAAGTGAAGACAAGTAAGATATGGATAATCCATATACTGGAATGAAAGAAACTGCCATATAAAAAATTAGGCCGAAGAAAAGTTCTGGGAAATGGTTTAATCAATATTTTTCTTCGGTCAAACACATACCTACCACTAACCCCAACTCAAAATCAGGTCCAATTAAATCGCCCAACAGTCCAGACTCCAGAATAATCCAATGGTTGTTCCCATGGTTTGGATAAACCCTTTCATATTTAATAGATCAATGAGAATCAATTAATGAGAACCATCCTTGATGTTCCCTCAAAATTTTATTTAGCAGTGGACTTTCACTGCAACTCAAACCATGGAATAGACTGATGCAACAAGGTAAATTGCAGAAACGAATTTCAAGTCATTAGCACCAGTATTTACTCCGATGATACAAGGTTCACCCGAAACTTTTTGTCAGCTAAGACCAAAATAAACAATTTCTTGATCTGGGAATTTACTACCCTTGCAAACAGCTGAGTCTGATTGGTTCTATTTATTGAAGTTATCACTTAGCAACCTACCTCTGCGACAGAGTAAGCATCGCAATAGGTGGTTGAATACGATTGAGATTACGTTCTGAAATTATCATCACGGTGGATAATTCAAGGCTTCCATATATGGTTTTTGCTGAGGTTGATACCTGCAACACATCAACATCTCCTGACACTGTTAGATATTAGACGCATTCCTGGTTCTCCGACAGGAACA
Organism: Durio zibethinus; assembly: GCF_047325235.1. Lineage (NCBI taxonomy): Eukaryota > Viridiplantae > Streptophyta > Magnoliopsida > Malvales > Malvaceae > Durio > Durio zibethinus. The sequence goes on from NC_143171.1 coordinate 10,064,401, forward strand.
TGCGACCTTTGTTCTGTTCAATTTCAAACCCCCTATTAGTTTCGTATCTGACTCTGCAAACCGCAGCCTAAAATATCACCAATCAAATCTAAAGTTCAAGAAAAAAAAAAAGAACGAATCAATTTAATAAACTGAAGGGAATGATGAGCTGGATTCTCTTTAATTGGCATAAAAATCTCTATTGGATTGAAGAAATAGAGTGATCGAAATTCACATAACAAGATCGTCCGTATACATAGACCAAACCAAAGAAACCCCCAACCCAAAATATCTACAAAAACCAGAAACCATAATCAGAAAAGTTCTTCAAGTTTCAGACATGATGTTAAGCGCCTTGGTCTTGAACCGATATCTAGGAGCTCTAGGGATCACCTGACTGGGCCCAAAATGGTATTGACCGGGACTGTTGGTGAGAGGAGGACCGTCATCATAAACATAACCAACGAGTTTGCCACAGTTATTGCACTTGATCTTGGTCCTGTTTCGTACGATCCCCCAGTAATTAACGGTCTCAAAAAAAGGCCTGATCTTGTCCTCTTTCTCTAACTTGAACTTGGAGGCGTCGATCAAGGCGAAGGAGAGGGTGCCCTTGTTTCCCGCTTCGAAGTAGAAGTCTGGAGGGAAGAGATGGGTTGTGCTTAAGTTTAGGTTGGTTCCGCACTCTGTACAGCAGTAGATGGAAGCCATTTTTGATTTCAGATTCCAAGGTCCTTGAGTGGTGGGGAAGCAAACTGGGAATTATGGGGAAGCCAAGGCCGGATTTGGCTTTGAATTTGACGAAATTGTCGATGGCAGATTTTCAAAGACGCGTCGCTGCTTTAGAAAATTCGTTTATCCCAAAATCAGTTTTATTATGACGAGGTTACTGACGTCGAGTTTTTAATTTGATTTTTTGTTTCTATAAAATCTTAATTTTATATTTAAGTAGTGAAAATGTAATTATTTTTTTATTTTTGTCAAAATAAAAATACATTTATAGTAGGTGTATTTTATATTGGCATTCCATATACTGACAAATAACAATGAAAACATCTGCAAAAATACTTTTTAAAAAAAATTAAGGTAAATCATATGTTGTTGACATAAATCGGGAATGCGCTCTATACAGTTTTATAGAATTGTTTCAAATTTTTTTTAAATTCAAATAAAAATTTTGAATTAACATAAATTGGTTTCTAAGTAAATCCTCATGGATTCGAGTACGATATTTTTTTTTAAAGTTATTTCAAATTCACATTTTGTTATAGGAGTCATTTGGTTTAACATGTTTTATCAATTTATTTTTAAGTAAAGATTTATTTCAAATAAATCATAATGAGTTTATGATTTCTTGAATTTAAATGTTTTGGTTTCAGACTTTATTTTTCAGTTGTGGTTTTTTTGTAAAAAAAAAATATAATAATGTAAAGGTAATTTCATATCGTTTTGTCTAATTTGATATCCATTTATTATTTTTTTACTTGTAATAGCAGATAAATTATACGTGATTATTGCACTTAAGTACTAATTAAATGTTTTGATATGAACAAATACAAGTTACATAACTTTGAAGTGTTATTTTGCTCTATTCTATCTCTACATTCTCTTTATTTGTACATGAAAAATGTTTAAATTAGCCTTTTGATACTTTTATTTTAAGATAGATTTATTAATAATTGAACTTTTATTGATATTATAGAAAGATTTCATTATTATTAAGTTTTAAGTTCGCATTTTGTCATGAAAGTAAAATAAAGTTATATACTTATAATTTAATTGTAGAAGAAAATAAAATTATGTATTAATAATATAAATATTGAACAATGTTTAAGAGAAAAAAAGTCATCTAGTTATTTATATTTTGAATATTTACATTAGTTAAAGTCAATAATGATGATATATTAAATTTATTCATTGAAAACATATTTGTTTGTCATCATCATTGGATCACAAAATAATAAATAACCTTATTTGCAACTCAATACTCAATACTCAATATAGAGAAATATACCGAATAACTCAAGAAAAAAAAAAGATATATTAGTTTAAAATACCAATTTTTGCAAAAAGACTTTAGGATAGACAAAATTAGAAACTTCATAAAACTTTAAACCAGTGAATTGGGCTCTTGGTAATCTTACAAATCTATTTTGCCTAAAATTATTATATCTCAATTTAACTTAAACTTAAATCATTTTTCAAAGAGCACAACTAAATGCTAGCCTAGAAACCTACAAAGCAAAACAGATACAAAGAATGAAATACCATATGGTTGAATGAAAAAGTAACCTTCAGAAACCACCTAATGTATTAAGTGAATTTTACTTCTAATAAATTTGTAAACTTAAAGAAATTAATATCCAACCATCTCATTTAGAGCCTTGATTTTCCAAATATTAAATTTAAAACAATGTCTTTAAATTAGACAGAAATATTTATATTTACAGTCCTCATAGTTTATGTTGTCCCTCTTTCATCATTTAAAATATTACTCCAATAGATAGTTTGAAGCCAATTGATTGAATCATTTATAGAGAAGTAATAATTCAACAAAAAGGCTTTTTTATGCAATATTTTTGCAAAAATGATTACCATCAACATGCAGTGCATTCTTGAAACATTTGCGTAATTACAAGACTATAAAATAAGTAAAAGCAACAATTTACCAATTGAAGCCAATAAAAGAATAAACTACATCAATAACATACTATAAGGTAGCAATAGGTAACCAATAATTAATAGTAGTAATGGCAACCTCATTCATATTAAGAGCCTGTGAAACCACTGTTTCAACAACGTTATCCTTAAAAACTTTTGCAACATCACTCATAACCTTAATCTTTTTCATCCCACCACTAACCATAGTCGACATATACTGATAAAAAGACATGCTAAAGCTATGAAGAAAAAATGGTTGGGAGCATCTTCTATCTTGGAACAATAAATCAAACCTTGAGGATGAATTACTAAACCTAGTTTCAAAATATCTTTGTCGAACAAAATTATTGAGTTTTGCTAAGATTAGAACTCGTTTAAAGGATGATTTTTAAGGTCATTTTCATGGAGAATGTAGGCATATGATGATGTGATGATTGATACGAAAGAATAGAAATTCCTTTAACAAATGAAAACAAAAAAGAAAAACTATCAAATTAAAATCATAACCCAAGCAAGATAAATACAACATAAATATATTAAATGGAAAACATATCTCAAGATTCATTTATTACCGATAAAAAAATCACTAAGTGGCAATACAATAAGATTTATGAAGCCAAAATCTAAGAATTTCAAACAAAATAAATAACTTAAACAATATTAAAAATATGAAGCAAAAACTCACTGTTTTAATCTCTTATGTTCATAATAAAAGGTTTTGCCAGGTTCATGATCTCACCCTTGAGATACAGTAACATCAACAAATCCTAAGGGAAAAAAAGCTTTTTCAGTTTGCATTTAGTAAAAAATTAACATAAAAGAAAAAAAAATCCATAAAGGAGCATGTAAATACCTCTAGCAATACGTTTTATGGCTTTGCAGAGATCATTTTTCCTAAGAAAAGATAAAACAACAAACACTCGAGACAAAAGTTATCATAGCATAAAAACTTATAACAAATAAATTTAGACTAGATTAGCATAAACTAACCAACCCAATGTTTAGGCAAAATTTGATCCAGTCCCTATAGGAATGAATTGCAAGAAAGTATAATATGGTTATATTTTCTTTAGAAAAATGCAAAAAGAGGGAATCCAAAAAGAATTCCAAGTTGCAAGTGAAGACTAAAGAGAAAAAAATACATAAATTCAAGATTATCATTCATTAAAGCCTAACCAAAATCCTACCAAAAAAAGGATGATAAAAAAAAAAAGCTTAATGGTAATTTTAAACCAAAAGCAGTTGAATGAACGACCTCTATCTTCATATTAGCAACAAGTTTTCATCCCAAAAGAACCTATTAACAACCTGTTTATCATAAACCAAAATAGATAATTTAATTAATCATTTTCTCTTTTAAAAAAATATGCAAACAAAAAAAAGAAAAAATAAAACATATTATAAGATTACTATGAAAAAAAATCTACATGTCATAAAGAGTTCTGTCACCTCCAGTTGCAATCACAGCATTAGCAGCCTTTCTTGTAGCTTGTAAACCATTATCCATCAAGTTACATGATAAATATAAAGACTATTAACTCAAAATCTTCCATAGGTAGCCTAAACAAAGTTCGATCTCATTGTTTTAATTGAAAAAAAAATGTAAAAGAAGCCCTTGATTTCTACCTCCCTAGTAATATCAATTAAATGAAAAAGATCAAAAGTCAAAGATTCATATATCTGTATATTGATATATATATATATATATAAATCATTTGATATATAATTTTGCACATTCAATATTTAAAATGATTTCCAAACGAGAAATTAATTGTTAAGTTTTTCAAAAGATTAATTTTAAGAGATAGGTAAACCAATTTAAACTTATAGCTTGTTCCTTGGTTAGTTGAACACAAATTGAAAAGAAAAAAAAATCATATTTGATATATGATTTTGCACATTCAATAGACTATAATGTTCTCATATCCTCCTGGACCTTTATTGTAACAAAAACATTAACTAAAATATAATTAATCCATAAGTAAACTAATCCCATAACAAACCAATGCACTAACCATAAGTTTCAAATTTACAAAGAGCTATAAACACAAACATGTTAGCAGAAACAAACATGCCTCTCAATTTTTCAAGAAGCCTTACTCTTTTAAGTAACACAACTTTAAGAAGCCTTTCAATGAAAATCAACCTTAGCCTATTTGAATAGTTATCAACATTTGCATTTAAAAAGATGTTCAAAGCATTTTAACAAAAACAAAAGATTATGTTAGTATTTTACAATAAGCATATGTTCTAAGCATCATAATCAAAAGTCAATAGTTTTAATGACAAAACTTATAAGGTAAAAATGTTAAACTCAACTTTTGTTGACATTTGAGTTTGATTTAAATAACAATGGCTAAATATTATACAAATGTTTCAGACTTTAAAGAATAAAATTAATAGTATAAAAGATTTTATGGAGTAAGAATAACAATTTTATATATAAACATGTAACTGGGTTAAAAAAAAAAGTGAAAATTGGCATTATTATAATGTCAAGGGCAAATTTTATGATGTATCAACTCATGAATTATTTTTAAAGAAATGAGGCTCTTTATGTATTTAATCATGTCGCCCACAACTTGTGATATCTCAAAAATAATTATTTTAAAATATTGATTTTTTTTAAATTAAAGAAAATAATGTAACTATCATTATTTCTCACTCTCTCAATCTTTCTCTCACTTTAAAAAATTATATATTCAAAAAAAGAATTGAAAAAAATAATTTAACTTACCTTGTTGATGCTAGTAATCATGGACTGGTCATAACCCTATCTTTTCTTTTCTCTCACTTTTTTTTTATCTTCTCCTTTCTCTCGCTCTTTGCACTTTTCACTATCTTTTTTCTATAATAAAAAGAAAAAAATCACACATAGATGTCAACATTTGTAAAAAATCACAGTCATTTTTTCTAGAATAAAAACATAATATATGGATATTGTATATCCATCTTTCTCTCTCCCATCTACTAACATAACTAAAGGGGATGAGCTAAATATAGAATTTTTTTTCTTTAAAAGCAAAGCCTTAACTCTCATAAGGTTTGGATTCAGATCCTCAAAGATCCGATTCACATTTATCTATTTACTTTTTCATCTAATCTAATCTAAAAATGAATCTACCTAGCCTTAAAAAATGATGCGTGACTACTGTATTGCCACCATAATGGGCATAACTTTCGGACCTACCTAAACAGAGGGGTCAAGTTTTAGGAGTTTGGCTAATTGATTGGTCGATTCAAAAAAGTGTCACCCATGGATAATGGTAGTTGATTCTTTCATCCCTTTTTTTTTTATTGTCTCTTTCTTTTCTTTTTTTTTTGCTTTTATTTTTATCCATGTTAGTTTCCAAAAGCTTCTTTCTTTAAAAGCTTCAGCATTTTTTTCAACTTTGAAAGTTTCTTTGAGAAGGCTTTACTTTATAGTTCCAAAATTACCTTCTTTAATTATTTTTAAAGACAAACATGAGTTGGGCATCAATTGATAAAAAAGGATAACTTTTATATATTGTTATAGATTTGACTAATTTTACAATCCAACTACCAAAAACTAAAAAATTTTGTTTTGACAAAAAAAATTAGAATTCTTATTTTTAAAAGACTATGTGAAATCTTAATATCTTATAACATTTTAGTGATAAATGTGATTCTTTTACTTTATAATGAAAAAAATTATGTATTAAATGAGACTCAATCATCTTATAGCAAATTTCCTTCTTAATTCAATATTTTTTGTACTTAAACTTGTCAGGATTTGAATTATAATTACTAAAATATTGTTTTGATGGTATGATGACGTGCTTTTACCAAAAGTATTAGCATATAATGGGTGATGATATTATTAAGGTTATACTTGGTTTCATCAATCATAGTGGATCTTTATTGGATATTAATCATACTAATATTATATTTAATACTAATGCTATGTTTGGCTAGATATTAATAAAGGAGAAAAAGTTTTTTTTTTTAAATATACATGTACCTCTTGTTTAGATGGTTAAAATTAATAAATAAAAGGAAATGCAAGAAATCTTAACAGCTATTGATTGGATAAAGAGTGAAAATGAAAGAAAATAATTTATTATAATATTTTTTTCAATTATAACCTTATTTTTATAATATAACATATAATTAAGGATATATCTTTATATTACCTAGCTTATATAAACAAATGATCCTTGTAATGACCATTCGTTTATAACTATTTATGGTTTGACCACCAAATCTAAAGCAGCTTGATTGATCTTGTCAAAACTATTTATGTTTGACCATTAATTTTAAAGCAATTTAATGGTTTGACCACCAAATTTAAAGTGACCTAATCATTTTTATATTGTCAAAACTATTTGTGGTTAATTTTGGAACTTAATGTCATTTTGTTTATTCACCATTAAGCACACATAGACAAGGTGAAATACATTTGACCTTGTCAACATTTATGCAACCTAGAAAGTTACAACAAGTATCAAAAGATTGAGAATTTTAAAGTAAATCAAGCCTTTAGTATTCATATAAAAGCTATTAAATAAGAAAAGATGCGATCATATAAAAATATTATATACTATCGAACTAGATACCATTTTTGCACTAGACAAAAGGTATTAGCATATCACCATATAGTTGTCCAACATAACTTTATTTTACTAAAATAAAGAATAAATAATTTCATCCTAAGAAAAAATTATTTCAATGGATTAAAAACTTATATAGTAAAGATATTTTTGACATCTTTAATGACTAGATGAACCAAACTTCAACCTTTCAACGACCTTTTTTCTTTTATCCCATAAGCCTCAAAGTACAGTTTTTACTTTCTCAAGATTAGTAATAAAATATAAGTAAGTAGTGTGACTAGTTGTGAGTCAATTCCTATATCTTCTAGTAGATTTTATATTTCATTTTTTGAAATTCAATCAACATAAGTGTTAAACTTTTCATAAATAGCATTTCGTACAATAAGTGCATTAGCAACCATTTCAAACCCTTCTCGAATAAATTCATCATCTTTGTCATCTTTTGATTTTTAAGTTCTTTTATTCATTAAATTACTTAAGAGAATAAGAGAATTTTTAGAGTGAACCCTAGGGGATGTCCTGAGATCAATGTATTTCTTACTTGAAATATCATGATTCTCCAATGTCACCTCATTCTAAGATATTAAATTATCAATATCATCAATATTCTCTCTTAACTCATCATTAATTCAAGAAGATTGCTTATTTTGTCTCATTTCTACTGCAATCTCAGCATGCTTCCTAGTGATTTGGTCATTACCATAAAAAATTACCATCTCATCGTAATTGGAACGGGTTTAGTCATCCATTTTTTGGCATAAGGATGTGCCTAAAAATTTATACATATTATATTATGATAATATAAATAATAAAATGTAAAATAGTTAATAAATTAATAATTAAAATTGATTTTAATAAAATTTACTTCAATCAATCTCTGCCAAACTTTAAGTTCAGCACCCTATAATTTAGTAACTGAATTCCAAGAAAATTCACTCATTCTTTACCTTAATCATAACACTTTGAAAAATTAATTTTTATAGTCTTCCAATAATTTTACACTTTTTCCTTCTCTATGCATTTCCCAAAATTTTTTTTCAACTTAATGACTATTATTATAGGCATGTTTAATAAATGTTCAATTTATCATGTTTCCCATATTATAGTGATTCAAAAATACATAAAACAAGTATCATCCATTGTTGGTGTCCATGTCAAAACATCATCCTTATTTGTCCCTTTGTCACTCTCATTAGTTGTAATCACTTTTTTCTTTTCTCAACATAATTAAATCTACATAATAAAATAAAAACATGCAAAAAGTTATAATAACAATTAAATATAATCATTGAGAAATAAGTACTTTAATTGTTTAAATGAAATAACATTTATTTAATCAAAGAAATACATTTATTTCAAATAAAGCAAATATAAATTCAAGAAATGCACATATAATAATAATCATTCAATTTCTATAATTTATCCACATAGCATTAGCTATAAAATCTCTTAATTATTCTTCTCAAACAACACCTTCATTTTTATTTCTAGGAGCACGATACTCTTATTTAGTGGATCCAATATTTAATTTACAATTAATCTTATCAATACCAGCATCATCAGGATCTACTATTATTAAGTAATTATGTAAAATATAACAAGGTAAAATTATTACTTTTTAGGTTCTAACTCTATATGTCAGTGCATTTACGCTTGTTATAATAGGAAATCTTTTTTTAAGGACAACAAATGCTTTTTCAATTGCATTACACAAAGATGCATGTCTAAAATTGAATGATTCTTAAGAAGTTTTTGGTCGGTGATTTGAATATTCTTTCAAATGATACTATGCTACTTTATATAGTGCAATCAATTCACTTTTCAACATAATTCCAACATCAATAAGATAATATTTACCTATTCAAAATTGTAACCGTATCACTATTTTGATATTATAAGTAGCTAAATTAAATATATTATATTATATTGATTACATTTTGGAATTAAAAGTTTGTTTGTTCTTGATAGTGCATTTTTCATAATTCTTGAGTCAAGTATAATACCTTCTCATTTAAGTACGACATAAGTGAATTTTAAATCAAATGAACATGTTGCTAATACATTTGATTACCTTAACTCTAATATATGTTCCATTAATAGTTCTTACATAGTTTTTTTATTAATTTTATATATTAATACTTATTGAATATAAAACAAATTTGCGATTAAATTAAAGTAACTAATAATTCTATGCCTTAAAATATGCGTAGAATATCTCGTTTCCAAGTATCTCAGTTGAAATATGTGAGCCATTTGGTTGTTTAAGGAATTTGTCTTTTAACTTTATTATGGCTCTTAAAATATGGTGTAAATGGTGACTAGTTGTTTCTTTCAAATGTCTAAACCAAAATTTTATTTCTCTATTTTTGCATTAGAAGATAATACATAAAGAGTTTTAGCAACATGTTATTCTACTGTAACTTGTCTTGTTGGTTTTAGACCACCATATTTTTTTAGTATTGCACATAAATCTAGAAAAGCTTTATATCTCATTCTTATAATATCTTTACTTTTTTCACTACCAATAATTTGACTTATTGTTTTATCTATAACCTGATCTTTTTCTTCATTCATACAATGATCAATAACTTCTTTTCATGATTTTTTTTTACATATATACCAATTAATAGCTAAACATATAATGTAGACAACTGCCTTTCGATGACTTTTTCTCCACAAATACTCAATTATTGTCTCATTTCTTTGTTTATTCATCTATGACAGTAAAATATTAACAATAATTATTATTATTATTGTAAAAATAAATATACTAACATTTGTATATATATTCTTGTATATAAAAATAAATACACTTATACTTATATATATTCTTGTGTGAAACAAATTAATAGTAGTGTACATTCATAGAAAATAATGTGTTTATTCAATAGCTAATAACGAATAAAAAATGAAATAATATGTATAAGTACTTGAGAAAAATAACATTATTCAATATAACTAAAACTAAATTTCTACTTTGTTTAGTTTAATCTATTTTTTATTATTAAATTTTTATTACTACAACTAAAATTAAATATAATATATTATTTTAACCTTTTAAAAAAATTTCAATTACAAAATGATGAATACAACCTTTAGTTAGATTGCAAATTGTTTTGTGACTTAATTTGAGTATTTTTTGCTTATATGAAAGAAAGAATACTAAAGTCTCTCAGTTTACAGTTAGTATAATTGAATATGGCATGGAGATTCCTGGTTTAATAAAACATAATCTCCCGCATTCAATGAATTAATACTTAAATTCTATTAGTCTTTATATTCATGCCATATCCAACACATATACAACACTTATCACAATAATCCACAATCTTTTTGTAAATACTTAATTCAAACACATATCAAATAATCTACAATCTTTCTCCAAATACTTAATTCACAAACAATCTACCATTTTAAATGATTGTCATTTTATGCTTATGATCCATACTATGATGATCTAGAGCAAAAAGCTTAATAGACTAAGACTGAAAATAGCCAATTTTTTCACCTTTAGAAACATAATTTGTCAAAAAAAACAAACTATTACAATTTTCAATTCATATACATGCTTTCTTAGTATAAATTAATCATAACAAGACCAATTAATTAATAATTATATCTAGAAAATAGAATTATAATGATTTAATTATTGAAAAACATAAATTTTACTTTTAAATATCTAAAGGCATGCCCCAACCTAAATAGACACCAAGTACTTATCCTACGTATAAAAATCATTAGGCTTGAGCTAAAAATTGTGAGGTAGTAGTCTGACATCCTATAAAAATAGTTATTGATTCTTAATTAAAAAAATTACAGCTTTCTAGCATAAAAAGAAAGAACCACGAATCTTTAGATTTTTTTTTATTGATTTTACATAACTAATAATGATACATTATTTGGTTCAACATAAACAAAGACAACAAATAAATATCCAAAAGACAAAAGACTATAAAGTTGTGAATAACAAGAAACAAGTACATGCATCTAAAAAAAAGTTATCCTGTATATATGTTCAATCATGTTCAACTATTCATCAAAAGTCAAATCACCAAAATAATTAATCTACTAACAATCTTTATATTAAAACAGGCATGTAAAACTTACTTGAAAAAAGAAATAACAGGAAAAAATTGTTAGATGATCCTAATGTGACTAGGTTTAAGTAGTATTAACAAAAATATAGATATAATAGTTTTTTCATAAAAATAAAAAATTTTCAACTTTCCTTTATATAGCTTTTTCATCAAATTGAAGTATTAAAAAAGTTAAGATTACAAGAGAAATAAAAAATTATTGGGTTTTCATCTTTTTTTTTCCTTTAAATTAAAAATTTATCCACATTAGGATAGGTTTTTTTGTTTTCTTTATTTTTTTTCCTTTCCTTCCCCTTCATTCAATCCAAATACACACTAAAGATAAAATTACGTGGAGTTTTAACCTATCAGTCTATGTAATGTAGTGTACAAAATCATCTTTAAAATACTGATGAACAGGTAGAAAAACTGTGTTTATTACATCATTGGTCTTAATCAAAGTGCTTTTGTTTCAGAGGGATGATTTTTCATAACTCGTTGGTAGCATATGAAACAATTAATTCTATTGTGAATAAAAGGAAGGGTAATAAATGTCTAATAGCTCTTAAGTTAAATATAAGTAAAGTATATGATAAGATGGAATATGACTACTTAGAAAAAAGTGATGCAAAAAATAGGTTTCTCAATGGGTCTCACAGATCATGACATGTGCGCTTAATGTATCATATTCGATGGTTGTTAATGGTAATCAATATGGTAGAATTATTCTTTTTAAAAGACTTAAACAAGGGGATCCATTATCACCTTAACTATTTCTTTTATATGCTGAATGTATGTCATATCTTTTAAAATAAACTAAGAGGAGAGATGTAATCCAATGTAATGTTGTTATTAGAAGAGCTCCATAGATTTTCCACCTTTTTTTTGTAGATGATAACATCATTTTTCTTAAAACAAGTATAAATAAGGGGTGCACTGTTCTTGATATGCTGCAAGAAAACTACCATATTCTGATATTCAAAAAATCATTGATAAAACTTAAAAATTCATCTGTATAAAATAATAAACCTTATACCGAGTTATCGATAGTCAAAATATATATTCTTACAATTTTTTAACTATCAATATATCTCTTGTTAGTATAGACTTATACTAATAGTTATTAAATTATCGAAATATGTAATAGAGATATACCAACAATATTGGTCCATCAATTTATGTAGAATCGTTGGTATAGCAATTATTGTGTGTTTCGCATTATACTTTTTACTGATGATTATCTTTTGTTAGCATAAACTCATATGTTTTAATTTTTTCAACATATACCAATGGGTTGCTTGTTAATATAACCTAATGTGTTTTTACTTTTACCGATAGTCTATCCGACACTATATTTTACAAATGATTGGTGGTGGTCAATATAACCTGAAATATTCAAACAGTAAAACACATCGATATAAATATTAAGGCATTGGTAAAAACTTTTCTTTTAAATTATATTTGTAATTATTAATATTAATTTATTTATAATCATAATATGATGTGGTTTCATATAAAGTTAATATATATAAAGTAAAAGATATTTAAGAACATTTGAAATAAAAACTACAAGCAAATTGTTTTATAATCCATAAATTAAGAATAAGTAAAAAATTAAAGTCATTGAACAAATTCTAGATAAAAATGAACATCATTGAATGTCTATGATCCAAGTCTACAAACATGATGCTTGAAGTAGATAAACAACTTTTCAAAGCAAATGATCCTATCATAGATTTTTATAGAGAATCATCTACATAGTATAAAAAACACAATTAGAAAATTAAGTTAAAAGCAAAAATAATTAGTGTAATTCTAAAAATAATTTGTATAAAAATCTAACAAGGGAATAGTTTATATTTTGCTCAGAATCCATCCAAGTCCATTATGATAACACATAAGAAACATAAAGTAGTGAATTAAATTCTATATACACATGATAAGCATAATGCAGTGAATTAAATTTTATTATATTATTATTACAGTAATAATTATTTTATCTTTACTTGTTTGGATAAACACCCAAACTATAAGTGCAACAAGAACAAGATATTCGATACATGTATAAATGTACTATTCTACCCTTTAAAGCAACATGTGGTTTAAACAAACTTCTAGCTAATCCAAGATAAAATAAGTGAAATGATGCTTCACAAAAAAGTTTAAGAAAAACCTAAATGACTGAAGCAAAAATCTCAACCTATCTATTATCTCTATTATTTACCTTTCTAAAATTTAATAATTGATTCAAAAAGCTTTATAACAAGCTGTTATAAACTTTTGCAACTTTCATAATTATTTTTATGCTACTTTTTTTTTATAAACTTTTTGATATTTTCCTTTCTTCACCTCCCCTACTTGTAATTACATTATTGTATAATTGTACTTAATTAGAGATAGAAATGAAAGAGAAAAAATTATATTATGCACCAATTTTTTCATTAAAAAAATTAAGAGATAATAAGATTTTCCTAATTGCATAGCTAAAAAAATTTAAGAGGTAAAAATGAAAGGTAAACAAATTTATATTATGCACTAATTTTTTTATTAAAAAATTATAAATTATATATAATTAAAATCAGATAATAGTAGTATTTATTGTAGTTTTAGGTTCCTGCATGATATATTTTTCAAATTTCTTCTATTAAAAAGTGTATTCATCAAATGATATTAAATTGATGATTAATAGATAGAGTTATTAAATATATAGCTTGAAAAACCAACACAATAAGCAGGCACATGCTAAATACCAATGTTACATTTTGAAAAAGAGTAAGACACTTGAATTAACTAATTTTTACAATCATAACAGATAGTCCTAGCAAATCAAACCATCCTCTTATCATTATTCTTCAATCAATAATGTGAAAAAACAAATTTAACATATTAAGAAATAAGAACTTTAACCTATTAAGAAAAAAAAAAAGTTAACCTACTAACCTATTAAAAAAATTAACTGACTCTTGAAGGTTTATATTATAAGGCCATCCAATCACCATCCATTACCAAATCAATTCATCCTTAATAATTATTTAGATAGAACAAAAAAATGAGTACTAAAAATCTTGTTACAATTCGATTCTAGTCATGAAAAATTACAACTACCTAGCAATAGATCATGTTACTAGTTATACTAAACAAAAAGCACTGGTTTGTGAATAAAAACTAACTTAGCTAGTAGGAGAAAAACATCATTAACCCTTCATACCAAAAAAAAAAAAAGAAAAAAACAACTTTAATTTTCAATTTAATTTAGATAAATTAATAAAAATAGAAAGAAAATGAAAGCTCATGAGTCATGACAAAATTTTTTTTTTTTTTAAATTATGTCGGTTCAAAAAATATAAAATAAAAGTAATGTAAAATCGATAACCTTTGGCTGGTCACCTAGAATAATAGCAAAACAAGGTAAACCATTTTATTAATGATAACCAAATAAAAGCCATCAAGAGCCTCATTAGATTGCCCTATGGTAGCAAGAGGAAAGAATAATATTCTAAATTTCATACCAAAACAAAAAAAAAAAGTTTTTTTAGTTTTACAGTGTAATAATCAAGATTAAATGATAATGATAAAAAGGAGAGAATTCATTTTTTGGTATGGTTTTATAATTACAAGTTTCAATTAGCTATAACTTAATAAAGTCTTTAGGTAGGTAAATCAGTATTGAAGGCATTTTATAAACAAAAAATGATTAATTAAAATAATCAAAAAATATGTGTAATTATCCTAATTATCCTACATACCAATTATACTAGCGCATCATTGATCATTGGTCAAATTTTGCAATGATATTATCTAATGGCTTAACATTTCATAAGAATAAGCTTTTATTTTCCTCTATTTCCTTTTCAATCCAATGGCTAAGTTATATAAACTAGGTTAGCCCTTCGTCTTAAATAGTTGGCAAAACCTTGATTTACCTTTTCTCTGCCAATTACAAATGGTCTTCATTATAATAAACTCTTTTTTTCTATTTTTTTATTTTGATTTTGATATTAAGTATAAATTCAATACTTCAAATCATCATAAGAAACTTTACCTAGCCAAATCTAAAAAGTGTCCAAAAAAAAAATGTTAACGATAATCTTTCAAAAAAGCTCCAACAATTAAAAAATAAAAAAAAATAAATTTGATTAAAAAATGGTAAATCCACAAATCAAGAGGTCTTATAACTACTTATAGGCTACAAACGAGATCAAAAGACAACCAGAACCACCTCTTAATGAAACAGAACATCTCACTTAAAAACATGCTATTTTGTAAAAATCAATGACAGTGAAAGAAATTGCTGGTGAGAATCAATGGCATGCTTAACGACAAAAAGTTAAAATACAAAAAATAAAAAATAACATGCTTAATGATAAAAAGTTGAAATATAAAAAATAAAAAATAACTTTGAGAGCTATAAGAGTCTTAATGCTTCAATTTTGATTTAGCTCGATAACAAAATAGAGGATGAAAAAAGAATAGGCATTTGAAAATGGGATACCTAGCAATGGAGATTAGGCCATAGGCATCGATGAGATTTATGTTCATAGAATATGAAAGTGGAGATAAAGAAATGAAGATAAAAAAATTGAGTGAAAAAAGACATGGGATTTACTTTCATAACCCTAACATTTTTTCCTCAAATAAAGGCTAATAACTTTTTTGTTTTGAGCCTATACTAATGATTATAATAATAACCGTTAGTATATAATATACTTATACTGACAAATAGTCATATTCTGTTAGAAAAAATTATTTATACCGATGGTTGTATAAAATATTAGTAAAAGTATTTTATATTTTAATGGTATTAAAAATCCATCCATATAAATTTTTTTTACTGACGTAATTTAACCATCAGTATAACTAAACATCAGTATATGAAAATTTTTTTATAATGATATTTTTTATCAATACAAGAGAGCATTAGGTCAATTGGTAAATGTGGTTAAATAAACTATCATGTTTAGCTTGAATACAAACTCAAGAATGAAGGATGATGTTATGAAGTGTCTTGAAAGCTATAAAGAAATATCATTGGACCTTTACCTAGGCATATCGATTATAATAAGTAGATCAAATAAGGTTATTTTTTAACAAATAAAAGATAGTTTTTGCCAAAGAATGCAATGTTGGAGAGTCAATTTCTTTTTTATATTGGTAAGGCTATTCTAATTCAAGTTGTTGCGTAGGTAATTCCCTTATACTGCATGAGTTATTTTTTGTTTCTCAAGACAAGCTATATGCGATAAATATAATCATTACGAGTTTCTAGTAGGGAGATAAGAACACTCAAAAGCAAATACATTAGTTGAGTTGGGATTCATTATGCTTATCTAAACTAGATGGGGGTTTGGGTTTTAAAGATTTTGAAACTTTCAACTTAGCACTCTTGGTAAAGCAATGCTAGTGGTTGGTTTATGATAAGTCTTCATTATGCCAATAAGTATTTAAAGCTAAGTATTTTCATGATACTTCTTTGTTAAATGTTGAGTTGAAAAGTGATCTATCCTTTGTATGATGTAATATGATGACGAGAAAGAATATTTTATTAGTAAAGAGTTAGAGGTAGAAAACAAATTTATGTTTGGTAGGATAAATGGTTAAATAAACCATCAACTTACAAACTAGAAAACCCTTATGGAGATAATGAAAATCTATTTAAAGTAATTGATTTAATCGATGAACATTGTCATGGATGGCATAGGGATATGTTGAACACTTGTTTTGGTCAAGAAGATATTGATATATTTCATTATTATGGTGCCATTAAGTCAACAAAGTGTTCCAGGAAAGTTGATATGGGGTGCATCAATACTGGGACAATTCACTAGTAAATCGACTTATTTAATGTCAAAAGGTTTGATAGTGAAAAAACAAGTTGACATAAAGCTTCGTTTTTTATTATGAAAACTTGTTTAGGTTGCACATACACTACCAAAGATAAAATATTTTATTTGAAAAGTGTTTTGAGGTGCATTACCAATTAAGAAGATACTTAAAGCTAGAGCGGTACACATAGATATTAGGTGTTGCATTTGTGGTAGGATGAATTGAGGTATCTTTCATGTTTTTTTTTTTTTTTTTATCATGTTTTCAATAGGGTTGTTTGGTCAACAATGTGTTTTTAGATTTCCTTTTTTTTTTTTTTTTTTTTTGAGAATGGTCATCATCAATAGATTTTTTGCTTCATCTTATGATTAAGGCATAGCAAAATGTTGATGCATCTTTTGATGATCAAAGCAATATAGTGGGGTTGAGAATGGTTGTAAGAGGCAAAAGGGGAAAAGTCTTGTTTAGCACGATGAATAAGGTGTGATACGTGCAAAGCCCACTCTATGTTGAAATAAAAGCTATTCTCTTTAGAATAGGTATGGCGTTTGACTATAGATATGACTATTTAATTGTTGAAAGAGATTTCTCTATAACAGTTAAGGAAATTAAGAGAGTTGATGTCTGTTATTGGGATAATATTGGTATAGCTTTAGACATATTAGGGTAAGAAAATTACATTTGTTCAAATTAAAAGAGATGCAAATTCTTTAGCCAACAATATTGCTAGAATTAATTGCTTGATGGGTCAATAATATGTTTGGGTGAGGTCTTTTCCACAATCAATATGTAATATTGATGTTTTTATAAGTTAATGGAAGTGTTTCTATTATGATAAAAAGAAAAATATAACACTTTATCAAAAATATTATATACATTTTTATAACTTTTTGGTAAGCCTTCTTTTTTTTTTTTTGAAAACATCATAATGTGCCTTTAGTAGTGATAAGGAATGAACTTGTTGCATTAATCTCCAAAATGGTTAACAAAAAAAGCTATTAAAAAGATACGTAGAGATGAAAAAAGCAAAATTAGTTTTATTTAATGCCTTGAGATATTCGTAGAATAAATTAAGGGGATGAAAATGGTAGTTTGGGCTTGGGCTTCGACTTCCCGCGTCAAAACTAACCAAGCGCATCCATCTACGCTAGTCATCTCGAAAGTGGTTGCTCTAGTTTGTCTATAAATAAGCCCTTAGGGGCGTTACTTGCGTTTGTTGAGGAGAGTCTCTCTAGGCGGAGAGATCGTCTGTTGTCCCTAAATCCTAGATCTCTCAAATTAAACCGGGAAAATTTCAAACAGAAAATCGAAAAAAAGAAAAGGAACATAAAAGAACCAAAAGAGTACAGGAAAAAAAATCATTTCTCACTTAAAAAAAGCTTAATTCTTTACCTGAGTGAGAATCTAGGGTTAGGAATTTTATAATCGAATCGGATCGCCATGGATTTGCGATTCCCTTACTCTCCCGCGGAGGTCGCCAAAGTCCGCATGGTTCAATTTGGCATTCTCAGTCCCGACGAAATCGTAAATTTCAATTCTTCAGCTCTATTTTTTATTCTATTTGCTCCTTTTCTTTGCAGTCTGTTTGGTTGCCAAGAAATTATAGGAAAAAAAAAAAGAAAAGGAAAAGAGATGGAAACTGTAGAATCTGTGTATTGAACTCGAAACTACTTTGCGGGTTTTCTTTCTATACCTGCAAGGTGAAGTTGCGGCAATTTTTTTACCTCACCGCTCGAGCTTGTTGAATTGGAAAATCATGATTTTGATGTGCTTGGTTTTTGCAGCGGCAAATGTCGGTGGTGCAGATTGAGCATAGTGAAACGACAGAGAGGGGAAAACCTAAAATAGGCGGTTTAAGTGACCCACGGCTGGGCACAATTGATAGGAAGATGAAGTGCGAGACGTGTACGGCCAACATGGCAGAGTGTCCAGGGCATTTTGGGCACTTGGAGCTTGCGAAGCCGATGTTTCACATTGGGTTTATGAAAACTGTACTCTGTATAATGAGATGTGTCTGCTTCAATTGCTCTAAAATTCTTGCTGATGAGGTACTAATATGCTTGATTAGGTCATTTTCTTATTTGAATTTGACCTAAAAGTAATTTTAGTGGGTTGATGACTCCTTGTAATTGTTGGATTCGTGATATTAGCAGTATTCTGGATTTGGATTATTAGTACTGCAAAGAACAATAATATGTTTGAAGGAGTGCGAGTAACTTGTGCATTATTTGATATGAGGCTTTGAAGTAATAGAAAGTGAACATGAAGAAATGAAAGACATGTTTTAATGGTTTATTTTATGAGTGGCAAGGCAATATCGACGGTTGAGGTAGTGAGTGATATTTGGCTTCAGATCAATTTTCCCCTTTTTAAATTACAATTGTTTGGATTATGAATACAGTATCACCTAAAAGTGGATTTTGGCATGCTTCGATATTCGTGTTTTGATATATTCCTGCGTTGGCTTTCTATCCATGTTCCCTTTGTTTTACTGTTTGCTTTTTATTGTACCACTTCCAGAGCAAATATACCTGGTTACATGATGCCATTCCCTAATTTAATTATTGCTTTTCCAGGAAGACCATAAATTTAAGCAGGCATTGAAGATAAAGAATCCAAAGAACAGGCTGAAAAAGATCTTAGATGCATGCAAGAATAAAACTAAATGTGAGGGTGGTGATGAAATTGATGTCCAGGGTCAAGATACGGAGGAGCCAGTAAAAAAGAGTCGTGGTGGCTGTGGTGCCCAGCAGCCAAAGCTGAGTATTGATGGTATGAAGATGATTGCTGAGTATAAGGCCCAAAGGAAGAGGAATGATGATCAGGAACAACTTCCTGAACCTGTGGAAAGAAAACAGACTCTTACTGCTGAACGGGTAGCCATTTGTGCATATATGTTGGTTTATTATTATTTTGGCTCTGTATAGCTTCTTTTTTTTTTTTTTTATATAGGTATCACATTTGTGTTCTGTTGCGTTTTCTAGGTTCTTAGTGTCTTGAAGAGGATAAGTGATGAAGACTGCCAACTATTAGGCTTGAATCCTAAGTATGCTCGTCCAGATTGGATGATTCTTCAAGTACTTCCAATACCTCCACCTCCTGTGAGACCCTCTGTGATGATGGACACTTCCTCTAGGAGTGAGGCAGTCTCTTTTATGTTGCTTTTTACATTAAGGTCTTTGAAGCTAATTCCATTTATGATTGCATTAGATCAAATCTGAATTCTCATGTTTTCTGAAACCAGGATGACTTAACACATGCGTTGGCTATGATCATTCGGCACAATGAGAACTTGAGGAGACAGGAGAGAAATGGGTCACCGGCACATATCATATCCGAATTTGCGCAGTTGTTGCAGTTTCATGTGGCTACATATTTTGACAATGAGTTACCTGGACTGCCAAGGGTATAGCCCTTACCTGCGCAATATTAAAGTTGTGTATTGTTGAGATCCACTGCTCCATATGAATGCATTGTTAAACTTAACATGTCTTTCTTTCTTGTGTAGGCTACACAGAGATCTGGGAGACCTATTAAATCTATTTGTAGTAGGCTTAAGGCGAAAGAGGGCCGGATTAGGGGTAACTTGATGGGGAAAAGGGTTGACTTTTCAGCTCGAACAGTAATTACACCAGATCCAAATATCAACATTGATGAACTTTGAGTACCTTGGAGTATTGCTTTAAATCTATCATATCCAGAAACTGTGACTCCTTATAACATTGAGAGGTAATTAGCTTCTTAGATTTTTTAATGTTCTTCCACATTTGGCCAAGTATTAGTAGCAGAGCTATCTTTGAAACAGGTTGAAAGAACTTGTGGAATATGGGCCTCATCCTCCACCTGGAAGGACTGGTGCTAAGTATATCATAAGAGATGATGGACAAAGGCTTGATCTTCGTTACCTGAAGAAAAGCAGTGATCATCACCTAGAGCTTGGTTATAAGGTATGCTTCTATTTCTGACAGGTTTTAATTGGACATTGGTTTATTTTTCCATGTTGTAACAATCACAATATGGCTGCAGGTGGAACGGCATTTAAATGATGGAGATTTTGTCCTTTTTAATCGTCAACCTAGTCTCCATAAAATGTCAATCATGGGCCACAGAATCAGGATTATGCCATACTCAACATTTCGTCTAAATTTGTCTGTTACTTCACCAGACAATGCTGATTTTGATCGTGATGAAATGAATATGCATGCTCCTCAATCGTTTGAGACAAGAGCTGAAGTATTGGAGCTCATGATGGTGCCTAAGTGCATTGTGTCCCCTCAATCAAATAGGCCTGTTATGGGGATTGTCCAGGATACACTTTTAGGATGCCGTAAAATCACCAAGAGGGATACTTTCATAGAAAAGGTGATGGGGATGATAGCCCCATTCTTTTAATATGACTACTTAAATGCTACACATTTCTGGTAGTTGTGACGTGAATCTAATTTATTGGGGGCGGGGGGTTGCAGGGTGTTTTCATGAATATATTAATGTGGTGGGAGGACTTTGATGGAAAGGTTCCGGCTCCTGCAATTCTAAAGCCACGACCGCTTTGGACAGGGAAGCAGGTTTTTAATCTTATCATACCAAAGCAGATAAATCTGCTGAGAACATCTGCCTGGCATTCAGAAACTGAGACCGGGTTTATCACCCCTGGGGATACTCAAGTTCGAATAGAAAAGGGGGAGGTGCTGTCTGGCACTCTTTGCAAGAAGACACTTGGAACATCTTCTGGAAGTCTTATACATGTAATTTGGTATGTCTTTAGTTGTTTGTTGATCTAACTTTTACTTTTAGGAGAGCTATCTCATTGAAGAAGTTTGATAAGCTCTAAATCTTACAGATTATGGATATGCTATTAGATTTTCCTCTTTATATCTTTTCGATTCCAAGTGAAGCTGAATCCTAATCATAAACTGAGATTGTGAAAAATTTACAATTACTTTCCACTTGAGTGGATAATTTACAATTGTCCGTGCTTACTTCTCCTTGTGAAATATGGATTCTTCCAATATGTGCATTTAGCTTTGAACTTCATACCATTAATATTTTAAAATAATTGTTTTTGTTAATATCCTTTTTTATAGGGAAGAGGTTGGTCCGGATGCTGCCCCGAAATTTTTGGGACAACACAATGGCTTGTCAATTATTGGCTGCTGCAGAATGCCTTTAGTATTGGTATTGGAGATACAATTGCTGATGCAGCAACAATGGAAAAAATTAGTGAAACGATTTCTAAAGCCAAAGAGGATGTGAAATTGCTCATTACTAAAGTCCAAAACAAGGATTTAGAGCCTGAACCTGGAAGAACTATGATGGAATCCTTTGAAAACAAAGTTAACCAGGTACCTGAGGTCAAATTTCTTGGGCTTTCTTTTGTTCTGGCATCTTTCTGTAGCATGCTAATATAGTTTGTTTTTTCAGGTGTTGAATAAAGCTCATGATGATGCAGGAAACAGTGCACAAAAAAGTTTGTCGGAAAGCAATAACCTTAAGGCAATGGTTACTGCAGGATCCAAGGGAAGTTTCATTAACATATCCCAAATGACAGCTTGTGTCGGTCAGCAGAATGTTGAGGGAAAGCGAATCCCTTTTGGGTTCATAGATCGTACATTGCCCCATTTTACCAAGGATGATTATGGCCCTGAAAGTCGTGGTTTTGTTGAGAACTCATACCTGCGTGGGTTGACCCCACAAGAGTTCTTTTTCCATGCCATGGGTGGTAGAGAAGGTCTGATAGATACTGCGGTTAAGACTTCTGAGACTGGGTACATACAGAGGCGACTTGTGAAGGCAATGGAGGATATTATGGTTAAATGTGATGGAACTGTCAGGAACTCATTGGGGGATGTTATTCAATTCCTCTATGGTGAAGATGGTATGGATGCTGTATGGATAGAATCTCAGAAGCTGGATTCTTTGAAGATGAAGAAATCAGAATTTGATAGGGTCTTCAGATATAATATAGATGATGAAAACTGGAATCCAACTTCTTATATGTTACCAGAACATATTGAAGATTTGAGAACCATCCAAGAATTGTGTGATGTGTTTGATGCTGAAGTTAATAAACTTGAAGCTGATAGATACCAACTTGGAGCAGAGATTGCAGTCACGGGTGATAGTAATTGGCCTTTGCCTGTTAACTTGAAGAGACTTATCTGGAATGCACAGAAGACTTTTAAAGTTGATTTTAGAAGGGTGTCAGATTTGCACCCAGTGGAGATTGTAGATTCTGTTGATAAACTCCAGGAAAGGTTAAAGGTTGTTCCGGGTACAGATCCTCTGAGTGTGGAAGCCCAAAAGAATGCCACCCTCTTCTTCAGCATTTTACTTCACAGTACTTTGGCCAGTAAAAGGGTGTTGCAGGAATATAGACTGACAAAAGAAGCATTTGAGTGGGTTATTGGTGAAATAGAGTCACGATTCTTGCAGTCTTTAGTAGCACCTGGTGAAATGATTGGTTGTGTTGCTGCAGAATCAATTGGTGAGCCTGCTACTCAAATGACTCTTAACACCTTCCACTATGCTGGTGTGAGTGCAAAGAATGTTACCCTTGGTGTCCCCAGGTTGAGGGAAATTATTAATGTAGCTAAGAAAATCAAAACGCCTTCCCTTTCTGTCTACCTTTCTCCTGAAGCTAGTAAGACAAAGGAGAAGGCCAAGAATGTCCAATGTGCTTTAGAATACACTACTCTTCGGAGTGTTACTCATGCTACTGAAGTATGGTATGATCCGGACCCAATGAGCACAATTATTGAGGAGGATATTGACTTTGTTAAGTCCTACTATGAAATGCCAGATGAAGAGGTTACCCCTGAAAAGATCTCCCCTTGGCTACTTCGCATAGAGTTGAATCGTGAGATGATGGTTGATAAGAAGTTGAGTATGGCTGACATAGCTGAGAAGATCAACATGGAATTTGATGATGATTTGACTTGCATATTTAACGATGATAATGCAGAGAAGTTGATCCTACGTATCCGCATCATGAATGATGAAGCCCCAAAGGGTGAATTGAATGATGAGTCTGCTGAAGATGATGTCTTCTTGAAGAAGATTGAGAGTAACATGCTGACAGAAATGGCACTTCGAGGTATCCCAGACATCAACAAGGTGTTCATTAAACATAGTAAAGCAAGCAAATTTGATGAGGCTGATGGATATAAGACCAGAGAGGAGTGGGTGCTGGATACAGAAGGTGTCAATCTCTTGGCTGTAATGTGCCATGAAGATGTTGATGCGAAGAGAACAACAAGCAATCACTTGATTGAAGTGATTGAAGTTCTTGGAATCGAAGCAGTTCGTCGGTCCTTGTTGGATGAATTGCGGGTTGTGATATCATTTGATGGGTCTTATGTGAATTATCGGCATCTAGCTATCCTCTGTGATACAATGACATATCGTGGCCACTTGATGGCCATTACCCGTCATGGCATCAACCGCAATGATACAGGGCCTATGATGAGGTGCTCATTTGAAGAAACTGTAGATATTCTCCTTGATGCAGCTGTTTATTCTGAGTCAGATTATTTAAGGGGTGTGACAGAGAATATAATGTTGGGTCAGCTTGCACCAATTGGTACAGGAGACTGTGCCTTGTATCTCAATGATGAGATGTTGAAGAACGCCATTGAACTTCAGCTACCTAGTTACATGGAAGGACTGGAATTTGGCATGACACCTGCTCGTTCTCCAGTGTCAGGAACTCCTTATCATGAAGGCATGATGTCCCCAAGTTACTTGCTGAGCCCAAATCTCGGTCTCTCACCCATTACAGATTCTCAGTTCTCACCTTATGTTGGCGGGATGGCATTCTCTCCTGCGTCATCCCCTGGTTACAGTCCGTCATCTCCTGGATATAGTCCTTCATCTTCCGGTTACAGTCCTACCTCTCCTGGTTACAGTCCTACATCCCCTGG
This sequence comes from Durio zibethinus, assembly GCF_047325235.1. Taxonomy (NCBI): domain Eukaryota; kingdom Viridiplantae; phylum Streptophyta; class Magnoliopsida; order Malvales; family Malvaceae; genus Durio; species Durio zibethinus. The sequence goes on from NC_143171.1 coordinate 10,089,430, forward strand.
GTATAGTCCCACCTCTCCTGGTTACAGCCCCACATCACCTACTTACAGTCCTAGTTCACCAGGTTATAGTCCGACAAGTCCAGCCTATTCTCCTACAAGTCCCTCTTATTCTCCAACGTCACCGAGCTATAGCCCTACCTCTCCAAGTTACAGCCCTACCTCCCCAAGTTACAGCCCCACTTCTCCAAGTTATAGTCCCACATCTCCCAGCTAGAGTCCAACTTCACCTAGCTACAGCCCCACTTCACCTGTATATAGCTCAACATCACCAGCATATAGCCCAACTTCTCCATCATACAGCCCAACATCCCCGTCATACAGCCCGACATCTCCTTCCTACAGCCCAACCTCACCCTCCTATAGCCCTACGTCTCCCTCATACAGCCCTACTTCACCAGCTTATAGCCCCACTTCCTGGCTATAGTCCAACCTCACCAAGTTGCAGTCCCACATCACCAAGCTATAGCCCTACCTCTCCAAGTTATAACCCACAGTCAGCCAAGTACACTCCATCTCTGGCATACTCACCAAGCAGTCCAAGGTTGTCTCCTTCCAGTCCTTACAGTCCAACATCACCAAATTATAGGTAGGCCATGGGAGACTAAATCGCTTTTTTGTTTGTTGCTGATGACTATTGGGTGGTGTTACAGTTATTTTAGTTTATTCCCTATTCTCCTTGGTTTTAATGAATTTATATTCATGCTATGTAATGTGCTTGTAACTTTGTTTATGATGGAATTAATTTTTTTTTTTTTGAATTGTAGCCCGACATCACCATCATATTCACCAACTTCTTCTACTTATTCCCCTTCGAGTCCAACATACAGTCCTAGCAGGTAACTTTTCATATTTTGCTATGTAACTGAATAGGTTAATCTAGGATGTTGTCAGTGAGATGTGTCTTAAAGCTGCCACTCGTTATATTTTCATACTGAAGCAAATGGTTATTACTGATTTTTCTAATGCCAAATTTGTTCTAAATGCCTTTTGATAATCTGTTTTTTGTTTTATTTCTGCAAAACCAGCCCATATAATTCTGGAGTGAGTCCGGACTACAGCCCAAGTTCGCCACAGTACAGGTAAGCAGACTCGAGTGTTGAATTTAAAATTTGCTCTCTTTTGTTGTTTTATATGTCCAATGTTCTGTGCAGTCCAAGTGCTGGGTACTCTCCTAGTGTACCAGGATATTCTCCGTCATCAACTAGTCAGTACACTCCAAGCAACAAGGATGATCTGGTGACTAAAGATGAGAGAAGCAGTAAAGATGACAGGAGTAAACGTTAAGGCATGCCATTTTCTGAAAAGCTTGAGAGGAAGCCAAGGTTGATTTAATCTTAAACTCTTAATTTGCAATTTTGAAATTGCAGTAAACTGACCCTTCCATGATAACAATTTCCATTAGGCTGCTCTTCTAATTTCTAAAGGCTTTTAAAAATTTTGGGAGGGTAACTATGAACCTTTTCCTTAAATGAGCAATATTGAATTATCACCAAACATGGTTTGGGTATTCATGTACCACGTCTTCAATTAAATGATCAGAAGGTTTATTGTAATGTAATTTCTAAGTATTCTATTCATTCTTAGGTTTCAGCATGTAATGATACAAGTGAATGATGGACGCATGTCTGACTTGGCCTCAGTTTTTGTTTAGTTTGCAGTTCCAACGAGGTTGCTGGCCTGTTGGGTCTTCAACATTCTGCGGGTGGAATGAGGCAAAAATGCTTGTAGTTGGGATAGCTCCTTTTTTTTTTATTGGTTATCTTTTCTTGTATGGGGTAATCTTTTATAAGATTTTTGTTGCCCATAAAGTTTGTTAGACTACTGGATTGCTAATAGGGTTATAAACCATTTCCCGTTGTTCACATGGAATGGCTGAGTTTGTGAAACAAAATTCGCTTATGGTGTATCTTTTAGTAGAAAGATAATGCGAAAGACAGAACGTTAATCTTTTCTCGAGCTTTTTCTGGTTAAATTGTTGCTTGTAGTAGCACTGAATTGTTGTATTGAATTAATAAAGTTGACATTCATTTCAACTTCCAAGCATCTTTAATTGTTATTTGCATAATTGCATTTCAATACGTAAATTTTTTTTTTTTTTGAGATCTTTCAATGTTTGATAGTTATTTTAGGTTTTGATTAGTTCAGAGTTGGGTCAGATTGGATTTTATGAGAGGGTCAAATTTTTTTTAAGTTTATTTTTTTATTCACAAGATTTAAAATTGAGATTTTGTTTAAAAAAAACTGAATTTATCATCATTCGGTTTAACATAAGTTTGTTAATACGGTAATTTACATCATTCAAAAAAGGTTAAAACATAAAAAAGTTTTTAAATTATTTTATTTTTTAATTAAACATTTTATAATTTTATTTATTTAAATAAAATTTTATGTTTTATTCATATCTAAAACGTTTTTATTTCAAATAATTTTTTTTTATTTATATTAAAGGATAATTTAGGTATTAATTAAAAGTTAAATGTTTATTCAGACATAAATTAAAATTAAAGATTTATTTGGATATAATAAAATATATAGATTTATCTAACTAAAATATTAAACTTCAGCAGGTTTTCTTTTTTTAGCCTCCAGAAAATTCCAACAGGCTAAGTTCTGGCCGGCAACGAAGTTGCTTTGAGGCATCAGTTATTCATTCTGACCATTTCTACCGACAAGGCCGTGCATATATAATTTCGATTTTGTACGACAAGGTTAATATACATGTGTTTTATTTATTTATTTATTTTATCTGTTCTTGCTTCGCTAGATCGTCTGATCTCGGGTGGAGAAACTGGTGAACGGAGGAACAAGAATGTCGTGAACGGAGGAACAAGAATGTCCTGGCCCCTCTGGCAAAAGCTGCATCAGCTGTCACTTCCGAAGTAAGCTCACCAATCAGCCCTGTGGGTAAAGGATCATCAAGTCCGATGGTATCCTTGATTCCGAGGGAGGCTCGAAGGAAGTCTATGCATTTCAAAATGCTCCTATTGCCCTCTCGCATACAAGGTCAATGTATATTTTACGAATTTTAGTTGTAATCGAGAACAAGATTGTGGCCTCTGCTTAAAGCACCATCCCTGTCAGAAAGTCACCTCCCAAAATAAGCCTAATGCTCATGCAAGTTGGGAAAGAATCTTTAGTTTCCAATCGTATGCCAAGAAGATCAGAGGAAATCCGAAAGTAGAAGCTTTGATGCACGTGAACCAAACCTTCACCCAAAAGTTCCATGCATATGCACAAATCAATAGCAAAGAAAACGAAAACCATGGGCAATTTTGGCAAGCATCTCCTCTACCGGAAGCATCCCTTGCCATTTTTATTTTCAAAAGAAGCGAATATGAACCATTTACTTTCAGTAATGGTGAAGATATTGAGAGGGACAAAACGTAGTGAAAAATCTGATGAATTCTGGTGCCAGAAATTTGCTGAACGAGTGCCTTTCCAGGGCCAAATGAAGCAATTCTGCTAATGAGGGCTATTAATGGTGCAAGTGCGGCACTCACTTGGGACCAGGTTACATGAGTAATCCTTTTCGTATTTGGAGAAGTAGAAGTGAAAAACAAGAGAAGGTTGTTGGTGACGGAAGGAAGTTGTTGAACAAGTTCGTTTATGGAAAGACAAGAACCTTGTCTTCTGTAAATTAATGAAGGCTCACCACACCACATTTGATCATACTCTATTTATTTCATATACCTTTTTTTCCCATTTTCTTCCAAGAAAATGTAGAATCGAAGGATGTGAAGTGAAGCAGCCGCTGAAACAAATTTTATCAAAAACAGCTGTGCTTTGATTGTTGAGAATTCCACTTGAATAAAGTCGTGTCGTAATTACTACTCTTTGAGAAGTGATTGGCTATTGTAATTAGTAATAATGTGGGCAATGGCCTGCGGGAGTAAGTGAGACCCGACAGATGGGATATTTTGAGCGATGGATTGGTGGTGGGTATCTATCTTTATCATTACTCATTAAATTTACACGCTGGCTATGGTCCACTGGAAGAACACCTCAAAGTTGTCTATCTAGATTCCATTTGCAATCTTTTCTTGTTTGGACTTTTTGGATCGGCCTCTTTCACCTTCTTTTTTCCCCTCGCCTAGAAAAGAAGGTTAAAAGTAAAATAAAACATAAAAAAGGTAACCAATCACATCAGGCCTTGAGCACAATCTTTTTTTTTTTTGGGGTTAGTTTTACGAGGAGAAATTATTAATATATTATGTAATTTCATAAATGAAATTAATATTGTTTTTAATTATTTTTAAACATATTTTAAAAAATATATATTATTTTATTAATTTTATTTTTAAAATTAAAAAATTTACATTGATAATATATATGATAATTTTTTTGTTATAACTTACTTTTAAAATAAAGTAAAACTTTAATATAATATTTAAATTTAAAAAATTTTTAATGTGATAAATCATTTATAAATTTATTAATTATTTGACATTAAATTTAATGTGATTAATTTTAAATATTAATAAAAAATATATAAATAATTTATTTAATATCATATATTTAATATTATTTAAATTTTAAATATCATATAATTTTTAATACCACGTTGAATAATTCAACAATTGTAATTTCAATCTTACAATTACTTTCTTTATTAAGGTTTTTCATTTTGGTAATATCTATTTCATTTTCGAGTTACATGCCTAAATTTAAATTCAAAATCTGTGTGAATATCATCAGCCAACTACATGATCATTTACCTTAAAAATAAGAAGATAATACATCTGTAACTGCCGATACGCGATTGCATCAGCCACTGCGGCAGCCATTTTCATATATATATATATATATATATATATATGTATTCATAATAAGATTGCGCTCTCTCTCTCTCTCTCTCTCTCTCTCTCTCTCCCATTTTCACCGCCACCTTTCCAAATCCATCTCGGCAAAATCCACGTCCCCACCCACTTTTTATCGGATAAACAGCAACAAATTTTTAGCTTTGCTTACAAAACCAAATCCCCACCACCAAACCCAAAACAGAGACACTTCCTCAACCTAATCCCCACCTCCAAACCCAAAACATAAGCACTTCCTCTTGTTTTTGTTTCTGTCAATTTTCTGCAATTTTTGTACTGTGAAAATGGAGGAGGAAGGACCGAAGCAGCTGGCTTACCTTCACGGTGACTTAGATTTAACCATTGTTGAAGCCAGGAGATTGCCCAACATGGATTTGCTGTCCACTCATCTTAGGAGTTGCCTAACCTTTGAGACTTGCAAAACCCCATCACAGTCAACCGCTAAAGAAGAAGGGGACACTAAAGTCCGCCAGCACCCTAAAATTATCACCAGCGACCCTTACGTCACCGTTTCAGTCCCCCAAGCCACCTTGGCTCGCACACGCGTTTTGAAGAACGCCCAGAACCCCAACTGGAACGAGAGGTTCATCATCCCCTTGGCTCATCCCGTCACTGAGCTCGAAATTAACGTCAAAGACAATGACCTCTTCGGCGCTGAAGTAATCGGCACTGCTAAAATCCCCGCTTCAAAAATCGCTACGGGGGAGCGTATCACCGGCTGGTTCCCGCTCATTGGCCCCTCGGGAAAGCGTCCGAAGCCCGACACGGCGATCCACCTGAATATGAATTTCACGCCATGCGAGAAAAACCCGTTGTATAAGCAGAGCATCGCTAGCGATCCGGAACAAGCCGGCGTTAGGCACACGTATTTCCCGTTGAGGAAGGGGAGCCAGGTGACCCTTTACCAAGATGCTCACGTGCCGGAGAATATCTTGCCTAAAATAGAATTAGACGACGGTAAAATTTATAACCAAGCAAAGTGTTGGGAGGATATTTGTTATGCTATATCTGAGGCTCATCATTTGATTTACATTGTTGGTTGGTCCGTTTTCCATAAGGTTAAGCTTGTTAGAGAGCCTAGTCGGCCATTGCCGCGAGGCGGGGATTTAACTCTTGGTGAATTGCTTAAGTATAAATCTGAAGAAGGAGTTAGAGTTCTGTTGTTGGTTTGGGATGATAAAACTTCTCATGATAAATTTGGTATCAGTACGGTAAAGAAGTTCCAGCAAATTTTGTGTTGTTTTATCAAATGATTATTCGAATTATGAGATTGTAATGTGAGTGTTAATGGGTGCTGCAGGCGGGAGTGATGCAGACGCACGATGAAGAAACGTTCAAGTTTTTTAAGCATTCGTCTGTTACTTGTGTACTGGCTTCACGCTATGCTAGCAGTAAGCTTGGTTATTTCAAACAACAGGCAAGGTTTTTTTCTTGTGAAGTATTGTTCACTGTTCCTGGCCCAAAAAAAATTGTATTGTTGTCTGTAATGAGTTAACTTGTTTATCTTTGTGTGCAAGTAGCTAACATAATGTGTTTCTAATTATGTGTCATTAGTGCTCGTAGATCATGTTGATTTTTCACTTGCCCAATCCAGTTAAGTAAATGTGGTTTCTTTGTTAACTTTTCACCCACCAGCCTGTGCTAGCATTTACTTAATGCGCTTCATAAGGATGTTTTAGATTGTGTTGTTTTCTTATTTGCTGTATGTGAAAGTTAGAGCCCTGTTACTTTGAAGAACTCAATCTTTCATATTCAGGCATCTGGATCTTTGACAAAAGCAATGTAATAGTGTTATTTGAAGGTTGATGACTTCTGATGGGATCACACGTGCTTAATTTTTGCTGATTAAGCCGGGTGAATGTATTTAACATGCTATGTCTGGTTTTGCTTAGTAGATTTTTTCATCAAACTATTTTATAGATTTGACAAATTTTATTTGATTTTGAAAATTGTCAGCTTTTCTTTTTTCAACTAAAATACTTTACTGAGGTTGCTTCTGCAATGATTTTGATCAGGTCGTTGGAACCATGTTTACGCATCATCAAAAATGTGTTCTTGTTGACACACAGGCAGCTGGCAATAATCGAAAGATAACTGCATTTGTTGGAGGTATTGATCTCTGCGATGGTCGCTATGATACACCTGAACATCGAATACTTCGTGATCTTGAGACTATTTTTAAGGATGATTTTCATAATCCTACTTTTTCTGTAAGTGATTGCCTGATTTTATCTTAATGCTTTTCTCTGTTAAGATGTTCTATTGTGTATTTTAATGGCGCTTACTAAAGTCATGCACCAGTTTCCAATAAAGCATCTCATGTGGTATATGACACTGGATAGAGGGGATGATGAAAAATTCAGATTGGTCCCAAATCCAACTAGTTATGTTCTTGTTTGCTACTGTGGAACATGTGCTTATCATGTTATCTTTTTATAGTTTCAAACTATGGTTGCTTAAGTTTCATAATGACAACTGTAATTTCTTAGCATTGCTTCTGAGTGACTAAACTCTCTGAAGCTCCCGCTAAAAGTACCAAGAAGCTAGGACCTATGTCACAGATATGACATGGAAGAATAGTTATAGTGACTCGGTGCCTATCACTTACAAGGAGCATGGTCTTAAACAGCATAAGTTGAGGAAGAGATTCATCATTCATATAACTCCATCCAGTTAGATTGGGATTAGGGCTTGTTTGCTTTAGTTGTAATTTGAAACAAGCTGCTAATGAATAAGACTGGCATTTTGTTCAGTTAAATATCAATTATATCAACAAACATTCTGGGTATGGTACCAGTAGTTCTAATGGTGGCACTTTATTTTTCCTTATCTTGTTTCCACTTTTCTCTATATATTTTAGGTTGGAACCAAGGCTCCAAGGCAACCATGGCATGATTTACACAGCAAAATCGATGGGCCTGCTGCATATGATGTTCTTATCAACTTTGAGCAGCGGTGGAGGAAATCAACCAAGTGGAAAGAATTCAGTTTACTCTTTAGAGGAAAATCTCACTGGAGTGATGATTCTTTGATTAAGATAGAACGAATCTCATGGATACAAAGCCCTCCCTTAACTGTTAAAGACAATGGTACTACAATAGTTCCAGAAGATGATCCCAAAGTACATGTTACTAGTAAAGATAATCCAGAAAACTGGAATGTTCAGGTTGTGTAAAATTTTACTGCTGATAACTACGTGTTCGATTTTGTTCTTTTTCCTCATTTTCCAAAAAAGAAATAGCGATCTTTTTATAATTTATTTTTCTTCCACAGATTTTCCGTTCCATTGACTCAGGATCATTGAAAGGATTTCCAAAATATATCAAAGAAGCTCAGAACCAGGTCTCTCCATGAAACTGCTTTTCATCTGATTTTTAGATGGGAAGAAACCTAATCTGTATTACATTGGCCATGTTCTAGATTTTCACCAGATCCCAATTTCTACTTGCAACTATTATCTATCTGTATTATATTATATCATGGTTCTTAGTGTCTGATGACCTTTTTCTTTTTATTTTTTTTTGCAGAATCTTTTCTGTTCAAAAAATGTGGTCATAGATAAAAGCATTCAAGCTGCTTATATACAGGCAATCAGATCTGCCCAGCATTACATATATATTGAAAATCAGTATTTTCTTGGATCTTCTTATGCATGGCTATCATATAAAAATGCAGGTCAGTGGAGTTATCCTCAGTATACAAATTTGTCTGAGATATGTTTCTATTGATCTTTTGGTAGTGTTAAAGAAGCTAAAATGTACACTTTCATTATTTTGTTTCTTTTAATTTTTCATATGTTGTTTTCTTTTATGGTATAAGCAGGGGCTGATAATCTGATCCCAATGGAGCTGGCACTAAAGGTTGCTAGTAAAATCAGAGCAAGGGAGAGATTCGCGGTATATATCATCATTCCTCTGTGGCCTGAGGGTGATCCAAAATCTGCTACTGTACAGGAAATTCTATATTGGCAGGTTGGTATCTATTTCTTGAGCCTTTTTAGCTGTAAGCATCTTATGTCTGTTCATTATGATAAAAACATGAAGCAACAGTGCAATTGTATGCTTGTTCCATTATATACCTTTAATTTCTTGAAGAAAAATCAAAATATATCATGCTTGTTGCTCGTCCATAGGTGATTCTAAACTTAGACCTGATAACTGATGGGAGACCTTCCAAATTCTGGAAGCATGCCCATGCTAACGTAGTTTAAGAAAATATGTTTTCGATTACTTGGGCTTATTTGGAGTTGTTTTATTATTTTAGTTCGATTTTGGTTTAGGGTTTACTTTTTTTTACATCACCTTTATTGTTATCCATATATGAAGGTGGAATTCTCTGTTTGTTCTTATTAGAGAAATTCGGGATGAGAAGCTATTCTAACTTTATTCACCCATTTTTTGTTTCCAGAGTCAAACAATGCTAATGATGTATGATGTTGTTGCACAAGAACTCAAATCCAATCAAATTAAGGACTCACATCCTCAAGATTACCTCAATTTCTATTGTCTTGGTAAGCGGGAAGAGGTCTCCCAGGCAATGCTCGGTGGTAATGATAATTTGGTAATTGCTTGAGAGATATATCCCTTTTCTTCTTTTTTAGATTCTTGTTGTAGATTAATGTCTATTGAAATTGGAACAGGACTGATCCTACATAACTCTAGATTCAACATTTAGATTTTTTGATTATTTTACTCTTTTGTTTTATTTTGTTTTTGTGCTGATAAGTTCTAGTTTTAGATTTTGATAAACTGTGGAGAGTTTCTTTACTATTGAATAATAGCTGTATTGATAATTCACATTGAAGTGGGGAGTTGCTTATCATTACATTAATATATTTATATTTTGCTTAGGTCTCTGACTCTGCAAAATTCGGTCGGTTCATGATTTACGTGCATGCAAAAGGAATGATAATAGATGATGAGTATGTGATAGTGGGATCAGCTAATATTAACCAAAGATCCATGGCTGGTACAAAAGACACTGAGATAGCTATGGGTGCCTATCAACCACATTATACATGGGCTGAGAAGAAAAAACCTCCACGTGGTCAGGTTTGTATATTTTTTTGCTTATTGTTTCTTCCGAGCAAACTGTTGATTTTTGGACCAATTTTTTGACTGCTGTTCAGGGATGGTAAGAAAAAGGCATCGAATTAGCCCAAATGTTGTTCATGGAAGATGTCTTTCATTCATTTCTTTTTCTCGGGGGTGGAAACTGGAAACTGGAAACTAATCATGTATTATACTTGATGTCCAAAATTAATCATTGTGTGACATTTAGTGAACATTGTGTCAAAATTGTGTTTTGCAATATGAAAAATATTCTTCACATTTCTGTTCCTTTTTTGATATGGCATATATTATTGAATGAGAAAATGCTTTAAGTCGTTCCCCTTACATTTATAATGGCACATGAAACAAAAACACTGCCCCAAGGCTGCATTGCAAGGAAGTTCTTAATCTGAATTCGAATGTTTCAGCGTACTTACTTAGTGATGCCTCTCTGCGTTTGACAGGTATATGGGTATAGAATGTCACTATGGGCGGAGCATCTTGGTGAGCTAAATAAGTGCTTCAAGGAGCCAGAAAGTCTGGAATGCGTGAAGACAGTGAATGGGATTGCTGAAGAGAACTGGAAGAAATTCACAGCTACTGATTATTCAGCATTGCAGGGCCACCTTCTGATGTATCCTGTGCAAGTAGACGTCGATGGAAAAGTAAACCCACTCCCTGGACATGAAAATTTCCCAGACGTTGGTGGTAAAGTAGTTGGAGCTCACTCGATTCAACTTCCAGATATTCTTACAACATAATAATAATCTTCCCCCAGATTTTGTGATCATACAAGACTGCTAGAGATGTAATAGTGGCATGACACTGGACTGGACCTTGTAAAATGCGATCATGATAGCAGCGCTTGATGATTTCTTCTATTGTTATTTCTTTGGGGAAGTATTAGTTTGTAAAAAGATTTGCATTGTGGCATATATCTGAAGCAGTGTGCATCCGTTGTTTAATCGGCTACTTTGGATCATGTGAGTGTTATATCTGGAACAGTACCGTAGTGAAAACAAGAAATGGAAAATTTTGGTTTCGCCTTGTCATCCATTTTCCTGTTGTGTGCTAGTTCTTGTTTAGTGTGATTTTCATATGCTGTTCGATTTTAGTTCTAATCCCTTTTTTCTTTTTAGGTAATTTTAGTTCTAAATCTAATTTAGGGGTTGTAAATGGACAAAATTTTTTACGAATAATTCATAATCGGGGTTAGTTTTTATTTGTTTATATTTATTTATTAAATTTAACAAATGATTAAATCAAGATAATATTTTTTAATTTGTTAATTAAATTAATAAATCATAAATATAGTAAAATATATTCATGTTTTTATCATTTAAAAACCAATAAAACGTTAGATAAACAATTTATGAATAAATCTGGTTTTTATTTATTTATATTTGTCTATTAAATTTAATAAATAATAAAAAATAATATTTTAATTTTTTGTTAATTAAATAGTCAGATCATGAATTTAACAAAGTTATATCTATTTCACTTTAAAAAGCAAAGGGCAGTTAATTATGAATAAAATTTATGTGATTGATTAGTTTTTTGATGGAATTTTCATTTAGCATTAATTAAAAAAATTTTGAGATGATTATGCAAGCAAAATAAAAAATGCATATTATCATATAATTAAAAAAATTTAAGTCATCCATTATCAAAATCCATGTACATATAAATGAAAAAATTACATATTATCGTAAATTTTTTTTAATTAAAAAAGTTGAAATTATTTAGTAATAGACTTAAAAAAATAAAAAAAATGCATAATAATTTCATATAATAATATTATATGAAAATTTATGTCACCCATTTTTTTAAGAGTGGTGAAGTTAAAAGGTTCAATAAATCTATTAATTGAGTTGATTGGATTTGATTTGAGTTGGATTAATTCAATTTGGGTCATTTTAGATGTTAAAAAATTTGGTTTAATTTCAACTTAAATTATTTTTATTTAGGATTGTTTTAGATTAAGATCATTTTGGTTCATATTATTTTGAGTTTAAATCATTTTTTGTTCAAGCCAATTTTAGCTCAGATCATTTTAGTTTGAATATTTGGATTTGATATTTGATTTATTTGAGTTCGAATTATTTTGGATTTAATTTATTAATTTTTAAAATAAAATTATATTAAATTTAAATAAATTATTTGATCAAGTTTAAATCAAATTTTATTATAATTTTATTAAAAGATAAAAAATAAAAAAAATATTTTAAAAATAAATATAAATATTGTAATTTATCTAGTTTAAATTGAATTAATTTTTATATAAGTAAAAAATTATGCAATTTTATTAGATTTGATAAATTTAAATAAACATAATAATATGACACTAAAATGATAAAAAAAATTTTGTATGGGTTTTAAAGAAACATATTTCATATTTAGCTATGTTAACATAAAATTTGATATGTGTAAAAAACAAAAAGTATGTTTAATTAGATCATGACATACGAGTACACGTATTAAACACAAAAAACATATTTATTAGGTTTGACACGTTTAGTAAGTTTTTATATTTATTTTAATATAATATAAATATATAAAAAAATATTTTAAACTTTTAATTATAATACACAATTATATATTTAATATAATCATATAAAAAGTATTGTAGAATTTTATTTATGATACACATTTAACGTGCAATTATTTTTTATATTAATAATATCACTACAATATAAATAATTATCTTAGTATAATTGTAGCTAATTATTTGCTAACTTATTACTTTGGATTTTAGTGTAATTGTAGTTCATTATATAATTTATTCTAAATGACATGATTAAAAATTAATATTATAATTATAACATAAACATAATGTATATATACAAATTAATGACTTATTTTTTATATTTTATTGTAAATTACATGATAATTGATACTATATATAATTATATGATATTATATAATTTATTCTAGTTGAGAAGTTAATAAGTATGTATATCTATAATAATTAAAAATATATAATTTATTTTAAATCATATTATAAATTATAAGAAATTTTGTAAGTAATATAATATATAATTTACATTAGTTAGATATTAAAAATATATATTATTTTGATATTTTTATTAATTTCAATGAGTTATCATTTGTATTATATTTATTATATTTATTTATGTTACTTAAATAAAATTATAAATAATTTAATCTCATATTACTTTGAATTAAATTTTTAAGCCATTTCAGGATTGAACTATTTTTATTTTGATTCATTTCAGGTTCGAGTTATATCAGTTTCGGGTTACTTTTAGTTTTAAGCTACCACGAGCTCGGATTATTAATTTCTTATGATCAACTCGAGTTAGCCGGGATTCGGATTAGGATGAGTTGGTTTTCTAGTTTGGAGGTTATTATGAAGTCAACTGCATTGAATCTTTCCTCTAATAAAAATCATTATTCATTATCCAATTGATTCATATATTTCACTGGTAAATTTCACCATAATCACCAACTTGCACTTAAATCTTATTTGAGTCATTGAATTTTAATTTATACCATCCAAGTCATAAAATTTGTTAAGTAAACCAAAATTGGTCCCACAATACATTCCATCAAATTTTTGACAGAAAATGATATGATTGCCATATCATCTGTCACATTAGTTAACTAAACTTATATATTTTTATAAAAAATTATTAAACTTTTACCAAAATTTTAAATAAGTCATTAAATTTTAATTTATCTTTATAAGGTTAAATTTGTTAAGTATATTAAATTTGATCATTTTAATTAATTTCATCATTTAACAAAATAAATAAATAAATAAATAAATTTCATTCAAAATAAAAGTTAGATAAAATCTAATTATGAATTCAACCAAATAATATTCAGATTTTTTATGTAACAAAAAATCGTTTTACACTCCAAAAAATTCAAAAGAAAAAAATTTAAGTAAACTTAAAGCAGACATCCTTCAATAAATATTTGTTTTTCCTAAAGTATTATTATTTTTATTTAAATTAAAAAAGCATTAATATTTAAATAAAAGAAAAAGTCCTTACAAATTAATTAAAGCATTATTTATCAATTAATTAAAAATATTTAAAGTAAATATTTAATTAACAATTACAAATTTTACATTTATGAAATAAATATTTAATAAATAATACTCTAATTAAATTGTAAGGATTTTTTTATTTAAATAAAAGTCATAATATTTTAGGAAAACAAATATTTATTAAAGGTCTGTCTACTTTAGGTTTACTTAACTCTTTTTTTTTGTTTTTGACTTTTTGTTGGGTATGAGAAGATTTTTGGTTATATTAAAAATATGGATTTTGTTTGCTTGAGTTCTATATTTAGATTTTATTTAACTTCTTATTTTGGATAAAAATTATTAGAATGATCAAATTTATTATATTTAACAAATTTTAGTGATCTTATAATGATAAATTAAAATTCGATAACTTATTTAAAAATTGGGTGAAGGTTTAATAATTTTTTATGAAATTATATGGATTAATTTAGCTAATGTGATGTGGTTAATGACATGATAGTGAAGTTACTTTTCCATCAAAATTTGGATAGAATTTGTTAGGGCGATTAATTTTGGTACATTTAATAAACTTTAGTGATCTAAATTGGATAAATTAAAGTTCAGTGACCCAAATGTGATTTGTGTATAAGTTGTGTCACTTACGATGAAATTTACCATATTTTGCACTTTTCTTATAAGTTGTAAGGCAGATATTTCGTCGACCTACGCATCACTGCGCGTAAAAATCTTAAATTTCCCACATTTCCATTCTAGCGATCTAGGGTTCCTATCTATTCGTCAAAATGGTATGCCCTCACTCTAATCTTATTTCTTCTCTCGTTTTTTTTTTTTCCTTTTTCTTTTATTTTAGTTGATTAAGAATTCCTCGATTTGAAATCCGATTTTGTTACGGTACAGGCCGATTTTCCTCGTAAAAGGTAAACTCCATTTCTCATCCTTGTATTGTAGCTTTTGATCACTGGTTCACTGCTTGTTTTGGCTTATTTCTTTCAAATGAATGTTCGAGAAACCCTAGATTAAACAAGTTGGGCTGGTTTAGGGATTTGATGAGCATTCAACATGAGGAGTTTAGAATTATCTTCCTAAAGGAACTGTGAATATTTAATCAATATCAATTTTGTTGTTGCAAAATTATGTTTTTTTCCTAAAAAATGTATATATGTTATTATTATTATTATTTTTAAAAGTTGAGCTGAAGTAGGCTTTTGTATGTTGATTGTTTGCTTTGTGGTTTCTGGAAGAAAAGGGAAGAATCTTAGTAAAGGGATAGTTTGGGCGAGTGTGAAAACAACATGAATTATTTGCGAAGTAATTTGCTTTATCTCTTTCTTTCATCTTGGTTTTGTAATACTATGTGTTGTGAGGATTTGTTTTATATGGAGCACACAACATTTTGCGGAGCTTGTTATTCAGTTGCTGTTACATTATTCTCCATTTTCATCTGATACATGGGCGGGCTGTATCAGGGATTCTCAGTCCCACTCCCCATGGAGAGAGCAGACCAGGTCACGGTCCAGATCCAGATCCAGATCTAGATCTAGACCCAGGTCTAGGTCTAGGTCTAGGTCTTGCTCCTGGTTAAGGCCTAGGCATAGGTCCAGGTCACATAGTCGGGGCAGGTTTGTTGTCCACCTGCTCGATTTCAATTTACTCTAAGTTCTGTGGCGCTATTGCTTATCCTTTTCCCTTTTGTTGTTTCTTATCCAGGTCAAGGTCTAGAAGTCGTGGCAGGTTAGTTTTAATTGTGGTTTTACTTCCCCTTGTGAGCTTGGACATGAACTGCAATGTTTATGTTTATATCATATCCTGTATTCTCTTACATTGATTTTGGAGTTTCAAATGCTCCATTGTATTTTTATCTTTTATATTTATTTCTTTTGGAATGATGTGGCAGGGCTGATGCTGGAAAACCTGGAAACACACTTTATGTGACGGGTCTATCTCAAAGGGTCACAGAGAGGGACCTCGAAGAGCACTTCTCGAAGGAGGGAAAGGTTGGTTTATTGTTATAGGCTCCAAATTGTGGGTTTTTTGCTTGCTTTCATTATTTTATTATTATCATCCAATCTCTATGTACTGCTAATGAGATGATTTTGTTTTAAAGGTTGCATCATGTTTTCTCGTTGTTGAACCTCGTACTCGCATATCACGCGGTTTTGCTTTTGTTACAATGGACAATATTGAGGATGCCAACCGCTGTATTAAGTATCTCAACCAATCAATTTTAGAGGGTCGATACATAACTGTGGAGAGGGTAATCTGATTCTATTGTTGTTGCTTAGAGTTGAACAGTTTTGTCTGGTTATCATTCTTCTTAACTTGAAGGTTTTCTGGCTATATTCAGAATATATTGCGTCAGCTATTTTGGCAGCAATCAAAGATGATGACTTCACCCATCTCAACTTAAGTGAAACAAGATTGATCAATGGCCAGCTAAAACAGCTTTTCAAATGCATGTGATCAACTAAATTAGCAACTATTTTGCCCAACAACCATACAACCTCAGCATTCACTTTCAACTCTCAACTAATCAATGGCCAATACAACAACTTTATAATCAAGCTTTTATGGTATTTCACATCTGGCATTCATTTAATAGGCACTACTTGTGTCTGGATGTGTATCATGCTTTTTGTTCTTCCCTTCCTTTCAATGGCCAATTTTTTCACCTTGCAGGTGATCATCCAAATGAAGTTTTTTCCTTTTCAAAGTAACATCATTGCTTTATAATGTTATAATTTTGATAACTGAGTTATGAAGCTGTAGTCTCCTTAACTATTTTGATAATACTACCCAAATATTTGCCTTGGTTGAATATTAAGGTGTTTTCTCTACCTTTCAGTCACGTAGGAAACGCCCAAGAACTCCAACTCCGGGGCACTATCTTGGACTGAAAAATACCAGGGATTATGGTAAGTTTGAAATTTTAAATAATTTTGTTTGTTATAAAACTGGACTTTATGGTCTTATGATGTTATGCCTAATATTTTCTGAATTCTGATGTTCTTGTATTGGTGTGAAGGTCGTGGTGAGCGTGGCAGGTATCGTGGTGGCCGTGATGACTATGGATATCGTCGATCTCCAAGACGCTCACCATACCGAGGTCGTGATTACTCTCCAAGATATTCTCCTCGAGGTGGAAGAGCAAGGATGGAGCGTTCTTATTCACCTTATTCTCGTGGTTCACGGTGAAGTTTTTCATTTGGTTTGGTCAACCTCTAAGAGGGGGGAAAGCTGGAGTGTTGTTAAGTCTTATGCTGTTAAATGTTGATGTAATATCTAGTTTGGACGCGCTTCAAGCTTAATGTTACTGGTTGTTTTAGCAGTTTTTCATCTCTATTAAATATGTAGTTGTATGTTAGTATTGAACTTTAGTTGGACGGTAAATAAAATGTCTCATCTTTGATTACGGACCCTGCTTTCATATGGAAGCATTGAATCTGATTTCAGAACTTTATTTATTTATAATTTGGTTAGTGATTTCTGAACATTGTTTAATACCACTTCTACGGTAATTTGTCCAGAAAGCAGCATCAAGGTTTCCAGCCCTGGATAGTGGAGTTGTCTTTGCAGTTAATCCCCATGAACTGCTTGTGTCACCATAACAATGGCCGGTTAGAACCTATCTCAATTGTCAGCGGAGTACCGTTTACCTGGTCGACATGTTTCTGGGCTATTCTGAGGCTGGGCTTGGCGACAGGTCTTTGTTTCTCATGCCTTTCATTGGGCTTATGGCTTGTCAGGTCACTCCCCGCCCGCAGATAAACTAAAGAGCAGTTCCCCGTAAAATTCATGCCCCAACCAGAATCTCAGGCCGGATCCACATCAAGGTCCACATAATCGAAGGACAGAAGGAGTAAACGACCCAATAAAATGATCAATATTTTCTTTGCTGCTTGCGCTTACGGTGGAGCAAGAAAACAGCAATGTCATCCCCCTCTCCGCTTAACCCCTCAACCCCAAAAATCTCCACCCTTCTTTCTCTTTCTACACCTCCCAAACCCTCACTTCCCCAAAACTTGTTTTTCCCTCG
The DNA here is from genome assembly GCF_047325235.1 of Durio zibethinus. Lineage (NCBI taxonomy): Eukaryota > Viridiplantae > Streptophyta > Magnoliopsida > Malvales > Malvaceae > Durio > Durio zibethinus. The sequence goes on from NC_143171.1 coordinate 10,107,346, forward strand.
AAAATTGCATTCCGTCTCCCCTTCCTTCCTTTCCTCTTACATTGCCCAAAACGATGACGTCCACGATGATGAGTACGTTATTGGTGATTGCCTCGTCTTTGAAGACGGTGCTTTTGAAGACCCCTATCTCCAAGCTGGCTCCAGTTCTGACCATCCCAATTCGATCTCAGGAATCACTAAAACAAAACGCAAGAAGAAGAAAAAACAATCAGTAGAAATTGAGGCTGAGAATTTGGTTCCAGAGAAATGGAGACATGTTCTAGAGGAGATTAATATAACCAAGAAAGAGAGACGAAAACTGGCGCAACAGTTGGAGTTTGGGAGCAGAGTTGAGAAGAAGAGGCAAGGTTTGGTCCCTATAAGGAACGTGAATTTGCAAGAATACTTAAAGTATAAAGAGGATAAATTGGCTCAGTTGAACCCCGTGGTTCTTGACAATCCTTCGAGTTTTCCTGTGAAGGAGGAGAAGAAGGATGAGGAAGGGTCAAAAGAGGCTGAAATGAATCTGCCATCTTCGAGTGAGCGCGTAGCGCCTAAGAATCCCAGGTGTGCAGTTTACGGAAGGGGTTTCGAGGATATTGCTGAGTTTTTCAACAGTGGGAACCACCAGCCGGGCGAGAACAAAACCCAAGGTAGCACCGTTTTTGTTTATGTCTAGGAAATTTAGGAATTATCTGTATGTGACCTTTTTTTTTTTTTTTTTTGCCATCAAGTTTTGGTTTTTTGTTATGTTTATCTATCCTTATTTATTCGTACTTGTAAATTGCTGATGAATCATCTCTGCTTGAATATATAGGCCCACGTAAGTTGTTTACAAAGGAGGAAAAACTTATTTTAAATAGGCGTGTACCCGATCTAGCAGTTGCTACTTCTGTAAGTTTCCGGAGCTCTTGATTGTTGGTTAAAACTGCGTTTTCTATCATCTGTCATTAAGCAATTTCTGGACTCATCTTATTGGATTTTTCTGTTGGATCCTGGATCTTCCTTCTGGTATTGGGAAAGTGCCAATTTGCTGTGAAGTCAGCATCTTTAGTGGTTAACTGTTTCTTGTATTATGTACTTAGTGTGAGAAATGGCGATCTTTCTTGTCACATTGCTGAAATTTGTTGCAGGGAAAATGGCTACCCCTTCACACTCTTGCGGCTTCAGGAGAGTTCTACCTCGTTGATGCTTTATTGAAACACAATGTTGACATCAATGCTGTGGACAAGGTATTAAAATGATCTCCTCTACTGGATAAATTCTGGTATTATTTTCATTCTTGTGTAAATTATGTCATTTGCTCTATCTCTCACGTCATTTCGACTATTACATACTAATACACAGGACTTTCTTCACTTTCTCTTTTTATCTTGGTTAATGATTTTAAGTTTCAAACATTTTTTTGCAGAATGGTTTGACTGCAATTCACAAGGCAATTATTGGAAAAAAGCAGGCCATTACCAACTATCTTTTTAGAGAATCAGCTAATCCATTTGTTCGTGATGAAGTAAGTTTGTGCTTAAGATTAAATTTTAATAAAAACAAATGTTTAAGTCTCTAGATATTTGTGGTATTTTTAGATTTCAGCTGTTCAATTGGGAGTTTTTGTCTTCAAATTACTGATACTTCCCCAGTGCACAACCTTATTTGCCATTGTTGTTATTTTCTATGTTTTAGCTTCATCATGGATGTGTTCATGCAAGGAAAAGGAAAGGGAGAGAGGGCTTGAGATGCTTTGACGATATTCCTTGTTCTTACCGATAGTGATTCAGCTCGATTTTTGGGTTAATATTAACTTTTTCTTTTTGTCTCCCTGGAAACAGGATGGGGCCACCTTGATGCATTATGCTGTCAATGCAGCATCAACTCCCACAATTAAACTACTTCTGTTATACAATGTTGATATAAATCTTCAGGACAATGTATGGTTAACCTTTCCTAGTTTTTTGCTTTCCTAATTTGTTGTCAATACTTATGTTCCATTTGATGATGCATTTTTTTTGAGTTTTGCCTTTTCTAGGATGGTTGGACACCATTACATCTTGCTGTTCAAGGTAGAAGAACAGATATAGTGAAGCTTTTATTAATTAGAGGGGCAGATAAGATGCTAAAAAACAAGGTAAGGATATTGTGATTCATTAACTAATGTTATTTTAACCAGTTCCTTTACAATTCTTTTGGTGGTTGGTTTGTTAACCTGCTAGCAATTAATTCATAATTTTGCTCTTTTTTACTCTTAATTTTGCCTTCACGAGCAGCATAAATGGCTATTCCCTCAGCTAAAATTCTCAATTTATATCAATGATGGAGTCTTTTGCTTGTTTCAGGATGGTTTAACCCCACTTGACCTTTGCTTTTACTCTGGTCGAGATACGAGAACATATGAACTGATCAAGCTGTTGAAGCAGCTTCGCAGGCCACAGTCGGTAACTGCTTTAAGTAAGTATTCAAGATGATCGATTTCCCGGCTGCCCTAGTACTTGCATAGCCTCGCAATACTTCTACCATCGTTCATGTTCTAGATTATGATAGAGGCAACCGGCAATTCACTGATCAGAAGAATGTTTGCTTCTACACCCAATTGCTACAAATTGATGAACTTGTGAACATGTAATTATGAGAAATTATCTGATCAGTAATTCTGTAACTTTCTTCATTCTTCTTTATGTACTAATACCATGTATAGTTTTCTCTTTTTATTTATTTATTTATTTTTTTGGGGTTAGATTTACAAATCAAATAAATGACAAAAGGGGGAGTAGAAGCATAGACGAGGGAATGATTTTGGGAAAATGAGTTTCTGTAATTAATCGTCATTGCTAGCGTTAGATATTTGTTGGAGACGCGATTTGGTTATCGACCAACAAGGTGCAAACGCCGTCGTTTTAACTTTCTTAACAGCCTTCGTGGCAAACATAGGTAACTTAAGTAGATTGTTAGGTCCCTGGAACGATAAGCTGTGGTTTCCTTTCCTTTCTACATCAAGCTCATATCTTGGAACACATGTACATGCACATATCGGGTCGGTCGCTGTTTCTCCATTTTAATTTTCAACTGCCTTTGTTTTCCCTTTCGTTGGTTACCTCCATAAAACAAACTCCAAACCAAACATCTTCTTTCTCCACCTCTCTTAGATAATGCTCGGTGCTCAACTTTGCGTCCGTACAATTCGGCCTTTTTGGATTTTCTCAGATGAATCGAATGTCGCTTATCCGACCACTTCTTCTTCTTCTTCGCTTTGTTCCTCGACCTGTTACTCTTCAATCCGTTTACATTTTACGACGAAACGCTGCCGTCCTTCTCCTAAACCGACCCTCATTTCTTGCCACTCCTCCCATGGTAGCTTTGGTCCCCAATTTAGCAACGACGACAACCAAGATCACCAGTTTCTCGAGGCTTCTCTTCTGGTCTCAGGTTTGCTTCTGTTTCTCCATGAATTTTTATTACTAATTTGGTTGGAAATGAATTTTCTTTTATAGACAAAAATTGGGAATCTGTTGATGTTGGAGATATGGATGGTGCAGAAACTATTTTGCACTACCGGATGTTGAGGCAAGGATTTCAAGAAGACATAAAATGGAAGTCAACTAGGAGCCAGCTTCCAATTTCAGGGGCTAAAATTAGTTCAATTGGACAAGCCTTTCTTAGTCGCTTTCCCAGTCCAACTATTTTTCTTAAGATTTCTTGTGATGGAGACTTCTTACTACCCATTATTGTAGGTATACATGAAATCAACAATTCTACCCTTTTCCATTTTTTTTTCAGTTCTTTAATTGTAATTGTTGGTTGGATCGATTTTATTAGTAGCTCTAATTAATATGATGTTGCAGGGGAGTTTGCTGTTGAAAAACTTATGGCTGCATTTTGGGGAGATGATGATGGGGTAACTTCTTAATTCATTACCATTATAAAGTTGCTTTTTTTTTTATAGATAGAGTTATGCCCTTGTGTTAATTTCTTGACTTGATTTTTTTGCAGGATAGTCCTGATCAGTTCCAGCTTGTTAAAAATGTTGTGGAGCAGCTTGGATATGAAGTATGGAGTTGGTTTTTCTCATGTATTTAAGACTTGCTGAAATCTTTGTAGCTTTTTTCAGTTACTTGCTTTAGTTGTTTCTTTACAGCATATGTCTAGTAAAAACTCTTGTAAATACTTGAACTTGGCAGAGATAAGTAAAAGAAATTTCTAAAATAAGAATGCAGATAATCGAGCCAATAGTTTCGTTGCTTCCCTAGATTGTCAACCAGTTACTACTTACACTTACAAGCTTTAATTTGGGAAAACTGTGCACTTTTTTGTGTGATATATCTTTTCATGGATTTTTTTTTTTTTTTACATATCTTCATTTCAGGTTAAAATGGTGAGAATTACACAAAGGGTTGTCAGTACTTACTTTGCAAAATTGTATTTTAGCAAGGTGATTAAAAGATTGTTGTATTTCTATTTCCTTCAGATGATACAGAACCTGTTTCAATTATTGTTTTTTATGTTTACAGCCAGGGGAAAATGATGTCATAAGTGTGGATGCAGGACCCTCAGATGCCATATATGTGGCTAATAGATGCAAGGTATGTACTCGGAAATTATTTTATAAATCAAATCTTGTGCAATATGAAAGGGGAATTGGTTGCATTCTAGTCTTACTCTGTTGCAATTGGTACTTGCTTTGACTTACACCAGTATAAAATATCAGTGCAAAGTTCAGTAAGGCTACCTGGTTTGATTTGATTAGGTTGGTAAGCAATAATATGGCATTTTATATATGTAAGTGCTTGCATTTGCATTTGTTATGCATACTCATACGCTGATGCTTTCAGAACTGTGATTAGATGATCCAGTATTTCCAATTTGCAATCTGCCTCTCTCTTGTTCCAATGACAAATTGCTTTTTCTTTCAAGGTTCAATTTTGTATTTACTTGATTGCCTCTCCAAAGCTTCTAATTGGTGTTTCCTCTATGCAGGCTCCAATATATGTAAATAAACAAATTGTCTTGGCAGATGCTATTAGAATTGGCTATGGGATGGGCAGAGTCCGCGATACAAAGTCTACTTATGATGTATCCCTTGACAGGTATATTGCTTATATTGCTTTTGGTGTCTTCTTACCATATTGTCTGGCTTATGGTAACTCTAAGCATGGTTATATATTTCCAGTGCTGCAGATGGTCCAGATTTACTAACAGAGGAGCTGGATCTGGTGAGGAATATGGATTTAGCTGTCAAAGAAGAAAGGTACAATGATGCAGGTAATAAAAATATAATATAGTCTTCTAACCCGAAAAAAAAAGAAAGATAACAGAATCTTTTTTTTTCCCATTTAATTATAAATCTACAAAAGAATTACAAAGTACTATTTGTTTTTCATTACTTTGTTTTCACACGTTGAATCTCCTGTTGTCTCACACTATCTAATCAATTTATATTTGTATAATTTGCTGCAGCAATGTTAAGAGACAAACTAATGAAGCTACGCAACTCAAGTCATGGCCAGTAACCTATTTCTAATGTTTCCAAGTTTGTATACTCGTTGATTGGTGGTTGGCCTGTTTGTGAGCTCATTTTTTTGGCTTTTATTGTTAAAAGTGGAAGGATATACCTTCTGGTTTTAGAGTTTCAGTGCCTGCTCAGATTGCTGTAGTTTGTGGAGCTTCAGGAAGGTGCTAGGCTAAAAACATACCATTGGAAGTTGGAACCTGTTAACCCCATTAACCTAGAATTTCAGTGTTCAAGTTAAGCCTGAGGAAACATTCCTGGAATGAATTCATGATCATGCTTTACAAAAAGGTGGTAATGTACAGGTTCAACTTAGAAATGTTGCCCCTATGATTATGGGTAATTGTGGATTAACTGGGATGGTGCATAGCCATGATCATGAAGGATAAAAATATTCAAGTTACACATGGAGCAGCCATTGATTTTGTTTGTATTTCCGATTATATGATGTATGTTAGAACCTATTATGTTTTTCTTCGAATGTAATATCCATCAATTTCACAGATATTCCTATGATTTTGGTTGTCTACTTGGCTCCCTAGCTTTAAGAAAATGGAATATAAATTTTGCTGTGAATCATGCTATGCAATGTGTCATTTTGCTGATAGCTCTACTGTCAATTCTCTTTTTTCCTTTTCCCTACTGAACAATTCTGCTGTTGATAACATTTTCCTATTGGAAGTTCTTGTGAATAAATTAAAATACAGTAGGAAAAGAAGCCAAAATGGTTAATAAAAGACTTGGCATAAAGCAACAAGGCAACAAGGGGAGGACAAAACGATGATATGAACATAATGCACCAATTGTATTTCCTCCAGAAGAAATTTGTTGGTTGTTTCCGATGCTTTGAAATTACTGATAAATACCACTAGGTCAATATAAGCATGTAATAAATGGTCTTTTGATACACGCACAAATCACAATAATAAGAAAATCCGTTTTCTCATTCTCAAGCCCGAGATATGAACATTCACAGATCCGTAAATGGGTATTGAGCAACATCAACCAAAAGCTGCAGTCGAAAGTGTTGCAGCATTCTCAAATTGATTATAGTTCATACAGGTGTTGAAACTAGACGGTGTCAGATAGGAGGTATACGCAGACGGCGAGGTTTTGGCATTCTTTCACCATCTCCCCACTGTGCATAATCTTCCTTTCCATGCACTGCATCATCCCCTACCTCAAGATCCTCTTTATCCGTTCTTAAATTAACAATGCAAAAAGGCAGTAACAGCAGCATTCCATGCAGTGATAAAAATTGCTCCTAGAAACTGACAATCCATTCGGTCATGGTGGAACTCTCCATAACTGTGGAGGGAGCATGGACCATAACATCCCCATTAGGACTACTGACCATGTATGCACAAGCCCAGCCCATGTGGCATGGTCAGGCCTTGGTATGCTTTGTTACTACCATGAATGCCCTGCTACCGAACAACGGACGAAACTTAAACTATGGGACGGAATTCTTGAGCAGTGTGCGGGCCAGTGTGAGCCCTAGAGCCAGACGGTTGTGCAGTTACGCTGGAGCTTGTAAGCCTTGTGGGACGCTCTCGGGCGAGCCTTGAGCAGGCAATTTCGAGTGGACTGGTGGAGCAACGTTGCCTATATATTCTAGCATCATTAGGATCAAGAAGGAGATCATTGTGCCTTGAATTGATTGGAGTTGGCCTTGGATTTGTTTGGGGAGAAAATGTTCTCATTTCAAATTTATTTGTTGTTACTGGTGATAACTTTAAAAACTCTTACGCTCTTTATAGGGAAACATTCGATCAGCTTTTTGTCAATCCCTTGGCTAGCAAGTAGGTAGGGTTTTGCTAGTCTTAAGTAAGTTACTCCTAGGCACATGTAATATCTAGGTGAGTAGCCATCGGAGGGTTACAAGAATGGAACAGTGCCTCTTCAAGACATGTTAAACCTAGGGACAATCGAGATTAATAGGCCTCGTATCACATCTTTGCGTTAAGTTGTGGGGTTGTTTGCTGGCATTCGATATGCCTTTGATTTTCCCTCCAAAAGACGGCTTATGAATAACGAAGGATTAATGAGGGTAATTGCGTAAGATGGGCATCAATGAGCTTGAGGGATGAGCGAACTAATAAGTAGGCAAGCTATTAGACTTTTGTGGCTACTCGATGGAATGCATGGGGGTGTGTTGCAGCTGGGGCAGCACACTCAAGCATTCAATGAGATGCTAGTATGATGTTGTGTGTCTATCACGCATGCAGGATGCCTAATGCGAGGCTAAGAGACGTGGCCTCAAAGTGTGACCTTCATAGGCGATCACATCAAGTTTGATATGGCTCTTGGTTGGCTGCAAAGTATGCGAGCATGGTGTTGGGTTCTCACCATGTTGAAATGTGATATCTTGAAGAGAAATAGGGTAATACGCTCTATATGAGTTATTAAAAGGTTGGTGCTTAGAGCCCTAGTGCTAGCTAGCATTAAATGGGTGCTCGGGCCTCATATGAGCAGGGATTTAAATAGCGGTCGCGATCATATTTTCGGTCACTTCACGTTTATCGTATTTTCAAATATAATGGAGATCATTGCGGTCACTGCAGTCATCGCAATCATAAATTTTTTTTTTGCATAATTTATTATAAAATGTAATAATTATAATTATAATTATAAAAACTCTTATTCAATGATTTTAAAAATAGTTTATGACACTTTATGTTTTTTATTTTCTAAAAAAATTATTTACAATTTTATTTAGATTATAAAAAGCATTCATATTTGGTTTATCCATAAAATTTTTTTTCGCCAAGTTTATATTCAATATTAATTATAGACAAATCAAATATTAGCAAAACATAATATATTAAATACCAAGCATCTATATTTAATAAAATTACAAACTTAAAAATATAATAATTTCAAATTCTATCAACTACAATTATTGATATATATTTCAAATTTACCATATGGTAGAATGACAAGGAGGATTAAATTCTCTATCTTCACTTTGAGAGCCAAGTTGACTCCATCTCTATCTCCGAGGCCTTTATTTTTGATACATTTGAGGTGAAAGATATATTTGAGGATGATATATTTGAGGATGATACATTTGTGGTAGGGGATACATTTGTAGTAAATGATACATTTGAGGTGGATAATAACCATATGGAGGTGGATAACTATAAGGAGGTCGAAAATTAGGTTGTTCTGGTGGATAGTAATGTCCTTGAGTACTAGTAGATGATTTACTATACTCAAAGTTATTAGAATTTGGTTTCTCACCTGAAAATGAAAAACTTTTAGAAATATTATAGTGGTGCTTCTTAGCTTTTCCTTTTGATTGAGCTGTATGTATACTTTGACCCTCACTAGATTTAGTAAATGGATTTACTCCGTATTATGACATATTAATGAAAAGTTCACCAGTAGCAGTAAGCCCAAATTCTCCTCTAAGTGGGTTGTAAGGTCGATTTGCATCCATATTATCACCAAAATTTGCATCATCACCATCACATATCCATCTCCATCATCATCATCATCGTCATTTAGACTTAAAGCCCCACCATTATCACTCTGACTTGGTGTTGGACTTGAATTTGAATGAGACACATTCTTTTCTTGAGATTGGCATGATTGTTCAACATTTATTTCATTATTAGAATTATCTGCTGGCAACCAATTAAAGTTTTGACCATCTAATAGTGGATTTTCTTTCTCTTGTAGCCATTCTGTTAGTGGATCATCATCTTAAAAAATATGATCAAGGTTAATAGGATTAAAACTATTATTTATCTCATCAATGCTCATTCTTTTCTGATGTCTCATCCTCAGCCTCATGTTGTAATAGGTATATACAAGTTTTTGAAGTCTTTCAAACTTCAATCTGTTTCTTACTTTAGTGTGAATATAGCAAAATGTGCTCCAATTACGTTCACAATTTGATGCAGATGTTGTTTGACTAAGCACTTTGATTGCTAGTTTTTATAATTCAGGAACATAAGTGCCATATATCATCCACCACTCAGCTGTATAAAATTATTTAAATTAAATTTGAATGTGCTATACAATTAAATAATATAAATAAATTATAATTATTTAATTTACTATTTACCTGGATTCATTTGCTTCCAAGCTCTTTGTGCTTGTGAAGTACCAAATATTTTATGCTTGTCTCGAAATAATAACAACTACATCGATTGAAAATATAATAATAAATGAATAAATAAAAAATAATTTAATTTTTAATACATAAAATAAATGTTAAAGTTATAAAATAGTATTAAATACTAATATGATTAATCATTCTAATTTGAGTATTTATCAAAGGCTCTAATCTTTCAATAACTGCTTTTATACCTTCTAATATTTCTTTAAATACATTTGCAGAACATTCCATTCTAAGTTGAAATTGTGGATTTAGATAGTAAGCTAAACATAATTCATAACAATATTATATTAAAGTAATAAAACATAAATATATAAGCAATTTAAGTATAAAAAATAAACATATTTTTTAAGTACCATCTATATTCTTAGTTTACTTACCAACTGAATGCAAGTCAGAGTGCATGAAACTTCATCTATTGTCAATAATCTTTTTATATTCAGTAGAATAATGATAATTTTGCTTAATTGCTTGTTTAGCTCTATCTACAGCCTTATAAATAAAGCCTATTGTTGGTTTTTCATCACCATCCATAAGGCGTAACACTTTTACCAAAGGCTTATAAATTTTTATTACATCGCTTGCTTTTTTCCAAAAATCTTTTCCCAAAATGATTTTTTTTAGCTTAAAAAATAAGTCCTTATTTTTGTTGTCCTCATTTTGAATCTTTAAATTCCTATATATTCATTAATAAATTTTTAGAGTAATATATTTTAAATTAATATTTTAAATAATGATATCATAAAAAGATGTTAGATTTAAATTATTGTACCAATTACTAAGTACTAACCTTTGAATTGAACATCTCTTTCAAACCTTACTTTTGCCTTATTATTTCTTCTAACTGTATGAAATAAGTGATAAATTGGGTAAGAGCAAGATGATGTATTTGCTTCTCTTGTGTATATTTCTTCATCAAATTAACAGTCCAAATGTGATTGTATATAAAACAAGTCACTTTCTTTGCATCATCCAAAATCTTTGCCACATTTTTTTTCTTTTCAATATCTTCAAAGCACAAGTTTAAACAATGAGCTGAACATGCTGTCCAATACAAATGTTTTCTCTTCTCCATTAGTATTTTTTCTGTGGCCTTAAGTGCTATCTCATTATTAGTAACTATTTGAATAATGCATTTTCTTCATTTCTTCTACAATTTCATTTAATAATCTGTAATAAAAATTTGCATCTCTACTATGAACACTTGAGACATTTACAGATTTCCAAAAAATGGTCTTTTACTACAGTAAACAAGAAAATTAATGATATGCATTTGATTCAAACTATTGGTCCAACCACACACATCAAAGTGACACCCAATTTATTCCAATGAGCTTTTAATCAATTAACTCATTCATGAACTTGTTGTTACTCAGACTCTAAATACACATCTGAGACCTTATAAGGTGTTGAAAGTTTACATGTTGACCAACTTCTACTATCACAAAAATCAAATTATGCAATCATGGAGAATTTGCTAATTGAAAGGAAGTCGATCATATATAAAAAATTTTGATACTGATTCACCCATCTTTTTTTTAATGTTTTTAAAAATGAATCACTTACTTTTGGTTGCCTTGAACTATTACTTTTAACCTATTTAGGTATAGCTCCCATTAATTAAAATTCAGACTCATTTGGAGTTGATTTCCTTGTTCTTTCTTTAAAATATTCAGCAATTGAGCCATGAAAGCTTCGTCTCTCTTTATATATATTACTCCAACCACTAGTTCTTTGTCTGAATTCTTGTCTTCTGTGCCACTCATGTTGTGATTGGATACTATCTTGCACGAATTGTCTAGTAGCGATGTCTTCATCAATAAATCTTTCATAATCATCTTTCCCTCTTAATTGTGATAAAAATTCATTTTTTTTCTTTTTGTTGTCAATTTTTTTATTTGCTTTCTTGAAAGAGTTTCATCATACTTTCTCTTACTATACCTATTAATAATATAGTTAAAAAAAGGAGAAAATTAGTTACACATGCTTATGTAATTTTATAATTTTTATTGAGAAATTAACAATAATATTTTCTAAGGAATTATAAAAACATAACATACCAGTAACGTTGGGGCATAGTGCAATATTGTCAGTTTTATAAGCAATGTGTTTCTTCAAATGTATTATTCCTCATTTTACAACTTTATCACAAAGTTTACATGAAACATTTTCTCTTGTATTTGGCACAAGTGTTCCAAAATGCCAACCTATATCATCACTTGGCGTACCCTCTACTCATTTACTTGAGAACTCTTTATGTGGTAGCATACTTACTATTTTGTATAAAAACAAAATAAACTTTATTTAGAAATATTGATATTACTTATTACATCATTAAAAATTGATTTTATGCTAAATTTTTTAATTTTTAGTTTTTAATCTTAAGAATATTATTAAATAACTTAATCTTTTTGATATACTAATTGAAATAAACTTTTTTTTATCACAAATAACTTTCAATAATTATATAATAAATACAATATTCAATAATTACATAAAAATAACAAGAATTAATCTAATATCAAAAGAATTAACAACAATATAAAATCAAAACAACAAAAAAATTATTAAATTTCATATACAAAATTATAAATTAATTTATAATACAATCAAAATATAATATTTAATTTTAATTAATTTTCGTCTAACTTATACAAAAAAATTTATCAAAATTTTTCATCTAAAATCTCTATATATATCATATTAAATTATTAATCCCTTAATTTTTTAATTATAAATCTTCAATCCCTCTAATTAGATTTTATCTAAAAAAAATTCAAAAATTAAAAATGTTCAAACTTAAATTTTAATAAAATTTTCAAACCTATATTTTTTATTTTTTAGTTTTTAATTTTAATAAGAGTAATAGATCATAAAATGTTAAATTTATTAAGTAACTTAATATTTTTGATACACTAATTGATATAAATTTTTTTTATCACAAATAACTTTCAAAAATTATATAGTAAATACAATCTTCAATAATTACACAAAAATAACAAGAATTAATCTAATATCAAAAGAATTGACAATAATATAAATATCAAAACAATAAAAAAATTATTAAAATTCAGATACAAAATTATAAATTAATATATAACACATTTAAAATATAATATTTAATTTTAATTATTTTTCATCTAACTTTTACAAAAAAATTTATAAAAAATTTTCATCTAAAATCTCTATTATATTATATTAAATTATTAATCTCTTATTTTTTAATTATAAGTTTTCAATACCTTAATTAAATTTTATCTAAAAAATTTCAAAAATTAATTACAAAATTAAATAAAAAATTCGACCCCCACTCGTCCAATGGCCCTACCCACCCCACCCCACCCAATTCCCTATCCACCAACGTGCCCAATATCCCCCAATTTGTTTAATTTTAGTAGACCCACCTAGGAAACGCAGCTTACTCTTTTCTGTTCATCTTCTTCGTGCTTCCAGAGCTTGGCCTTCCATAATTTTCTTTTCTCCTTTTTTTTTCTTTTCATCTTTTATTTTCTCTCGCATCCTTTCATCATTATCACTTGCCTAGTACCTACGGAATACATTGTTCGTCTCTTTCAAACTATCATAACAGACATCATTTTACAAAAATTTTATAAAAAAAAAGGTAATTTAACTTTATTTTCTTATTTTATTTGATCTTAAATGTTGATTGAGAACTTGAAGCTGATTTGAATTTGGGTGTCGAAGTACCGATTAAATGATTGATAAATAATTCATCTATTTTTGGCTCATTTTTAGATTGATTTTGATGCTAAAGACTTGAGATTCTGAGTTTTATTTTTTTCTTTTACTTTTACTTTTACTTTTGCAGGCTTATTACTTTATTCTGTACTATTGAAAAATTATTTTTTTCTTGAACTATTAGATCCGTGAGTAAGAAAATAGAATAGCGGCAATAACGATTATTGTTGTTATTTCCCGTTACATCATTATTTTATGGTCGTTACACACCGTTTTGGTTGTGAATGAATTTCTCAACCGCATTTTATCCAATAACGGTGGAAGGTGGTGGGGCTACCACAATTTTGCAGCCGTTATTCCGCTATTAAATCACTATTTGAATCCTAGCCTATGAGTAAACATGCTGGTTAATGATTGGAGTGGGTGTTCTCCTTCAAGCGACCTTATGGGGTTAAACCTTGAAAAGCTTTCATGCGTGATGCAATCGAGCTTAGGTTAGTTATCCATACGAAACATAGATTTATGAAAGGCTAATTTCATATAAGAGTAGTCTTTGTGTCGTACCGTCACGTTGTTTTGTTATAGGGAATGCATTGTCTATGATAGTTGGAATTAGAGCGAAATTAGTCTCATCCTTTGTGCTAAGATGAAAAACCAAGTAAGTGTATAGATATGGAAATTGAGTTGGTTTTAAGTTTAAAAAGGACTATTGAGGTGAATATTCCATTTTATGGCTTGTAGGCTAGAAAATGAGCCTCAGATGTATACGTGGGTGAATGGCCTATAGAAAGTAGACCTTCGAGTGGGCTTTTGGATGCCAAGCAAAAGGCATGGAAGTCCAGTTACACTTCCAGGATGGTGTTGGTTTGTGTGGGCATTGGAAGCTTTTCGGATAACGATCGAATTATGAGATCAAAATGTGAAATAAGGCACATCTTGAAATGGTGTTTGAGCATGGTTATATGGGCCAAATAAGTAGTGTTCTAAGGGACATGAGTTGAGTTTATTGAGATAAGTTACTAATTAATGTACTTGGTTTTGTACTGTAAGAGCCTTAATTGACACACGAGATGAGTAATTGAGCTTCGGACGATGAGTCATTTTGCAAAAGTAGATATGCTTAGGATGGGCAAAGGACCAAATGTGTTTGAGTTGGCCAGTGAGCAAAGTCGTATAAGTTTGAGATGGTCAGGGGACCATGTGAGTTTGAATAGGGTAATGGATGTGCTAAGTTGAGTTATGTGGTTAGTGTATCAAATATGTTAAGCTAGCGGATAAACATGGCATTATGTATTGGATCTTATCAATTGACTAGAAGAGTTTGAGCAAGGTACAGATATACAGGTTGAGATTAAGCTAAGAATGTGGGCATCTTGTGTTGTTGGCTTATGGGAATGGCCATGAGCATTGAGCAAGCCTTGGGATGGCTTTTATCTTGAATTGTTCAAACATCGAGTTGAGTTGATCAGAAGCAGACATGAGCTTTATTAGAGAAAATGAAATCATAATGTAAACATGGTTGTGTTCAGAGTCAACATTAAGTAAAAGTGGGAGAGCACTTGAGTATGAGCAACAGTGGACTAGTGATTGAGATTGAGATCGAGATAGTGATGAGACGATGTTGCTATGAATAATGGTTCGCTAGAGGGCCATACCTAAAAAGTTGACCATGGAAGGGCTGAGAATACCTATGTTGGGAGATAGCTAAAGTGTTTGAATGCTTTCATACTAGGGTCAAGTGATGATGATGTTGCATGAGTACGGTTGACTTAAGCACAACGTCTAGAGAGGCACATCAAAGAGTTAGTGTTGTAAGCATGCAGTTAGTGTGATAGGTCACGTCCAGCGGAGCGCATCATTTAAGGCAAAGTATTGGGAGACCATTCATTCTACTGAGGGTAATGACCAAGAAGGGTACCTTGAGATCGTAACTTTGAGACCATTAGTTAGCCACTACGGTAGCAAAATTAAGTATCAGTTTGAGTTTGAAGCTTCAAGAGAGGAATAGTATAAAGGTGTAGTGGAGTTAGGATGAGTGACAATGACAATAAATTTGAGCTATGAACGATGCCTTATTTGACGAGATCATGACCCTAGTCTTTAAGCATAAGAGGGACATGTTGAAAAAATGTCAACTCTGTACAATGAGGGAACTTAGGTGTGGTATTGGTGTCAATGAGGGTATCGACATACTAAGTGGGGGAAGATGTTATGGTTAGGCCATGGTGTGCTTTGGTACTGCCATGAGGACCCCGATGCAAAGTAACGGATGAGACCTAGTCTATGAAATGGTATCCATAAGCAATGTGTGAGCAATAATGAGCCCTAGAGCCAGACGAACGTGTAGTCACATTGGAGCTTGTGAGCTTGGTGGGACGCTATTGGTTAACCTTGTATGGGCACCTTTGAGTGGATTGGTGGAGTAACGTTGAGTATTTTAGCATTAATGAGATTAAGATGGAGATATTATACCTTGAATTGGCTGGAGTTGGCCTTGGATTGGCTGGGGGAGAAAAGTGTCCCTATTTTAGTATATTTATAGTTCCTGGTGGCATAACTCTAAAAGCTCTTATGCTTTTTATAGGGGATGTTCAGTGTCAACTTTCCATCACCCTTTGGCTAGTAAGCAAATGAAGGCCTAGTAGTCTTAGGTAAACTACTCATAGGTACATGTGGTGTCTAGATGGGCAGGCATCATAAGATGATAAGCGTGGCACAGTGTCTCTTTGAGACATTATAAACTCGAGGATGGTTGGGGTTGGCGGGCCATGCATCGTATCTTTACATTAAGTTGTGGGGTTACATGCTAGCATTTGATATGTCCCTTGGTTTTCCTTCCAAGAGTTGGATCGCAAGTAACCAAGGATTATACGAAAGTGTTTACGTAGGTAAGGAGCCAATGAGCCTAAGGGATGAGTAGACTAGTAGACAAGCAACCTACTAGACCCTTGTAGCTATTTGATAAAATGCGTTGGAGTGTGTTGCAATTGGGACAGCATAATCAAGCATTCTATGAGATGTGGGCATGATGCTGCGTATTCATCATACGTACGGGCAGCTTAATGTGAAGCTAAGGGATGTGGGCCTAAAGTGTGACCTTCGTAAGTGATTACATTGAGCAAAATGTGGCTATTGGGTTGGCTGCGATCTAGTATTCGACTAACGTCTCAAGGTTCTAAGCACGGGAGTTATGAAATAATCATGCAGGCATAATGATGGATTCTCACCATGTCGAAATATGATATCCTAAAGAGAAACGAGACAACGTGTTCCATATGAGTTATTGAAGGGTTAATGTATGAAACCTTGGTGCTTGTTAGCATTGAATGGGTGCTTGAGGCCTCGTACGAGTAAACGTGCTGTTAACAATGGGAGTAGATGTCTTCCTCAACAAGTTTGAAAATATTGTGAGCAACTCTGTGAGGTTAAACCTTGAAAAGCTTTCATGCTTGATTCAATCGAGCTTGGATGAATTATCCATGTGGAACATGGCCTTGCGAAAAGTTGAACTCAACTAAAAGTAGTTTTGGTATCACACGGTTGTGTCGTTTGAATATAGGGAACGCGCTGTCCATTATACCATGCGTTTATCATATGTCAATGTACTAAATGCTAGAAACATAATTTTCTCCTTTTTGGCTATGCTATTTTAAACATAGAGAGGGACATTTTCCTCGGAAAATGACTACAAAACCGCTTAAAAGGGAGTTAAGAGAAACATGCCGAGAAAATGACTTTATTTGTTGAGCTGAGTGAAGGCTTACCTGCTTCTGGAGTGATAAAAATAAGTCCTGTGATCATCCCCTGGACTACACGGATGATCGAGCTTTCATTGTTCACAGCAATGTCTAGAGCAAGCCAGATGAAGAGGCTGGTGCAGAGCAGATATGGGTGTTTATTATGGCTAGAGATGTGATCAGGCCTGCGGAAAGTGGAGATCCTCCACTCAAACCATCTGTCCATCCGATCTACGGAAATCTTGCACGTCCTAAAAGTTAAATTATATTGTTGTTTGTTATGCGAATGCCTAGGTGTCACCTACAATCATCGTCCACAATCACCATAGGGAACAATATATAGTTGGTAAAGAGCAATGTAAATGCTTGTAATGACATTTTCTATGTAGAAAAAGATTCAATATTGTCATCATCCAAATAAATAAATAAAAAAAAAAGAAAAGAGAAGAGTTGTTTAGATCTTTCTGCATGGCGTAATAATCTGCAAACAGTTTTTAATCTTTTGCATTTGGGGTCCATCAGGTGGGGTTCTCTTCATGATCGGTTTTTTGCTTTAAAAAGTTAATGGGCTGAATTGGGATGAACAGTGATACTTTTGTCCCATAATTAATAATTTCTGTTCGTTTGTTTCGTCGAAAATTTTTTTTTAAATATTTGTTCAGTAAAAAATAAATTGATCAATGAAAAATAATTTATTAATTAATAAAAAATAAATTTATTAAATTTTTTTTTTTTTTTACGAATTTGAAAAGTAGAAAATATTTTTAGGAAAATAATTATTTATGAATAAAATTATTTTTTAATACTTTTGAGTATAATTTTATTTATAAGTAATATTATATTAATATTATAATATATTAATAAATAATATACTATTAATATAATATGTTAATAAATCATATTATAATCTGTTAATAAATAATATTTTATTAATAAATAAATAAAATTAAGAAATAATATATTAATAAAAATTAATATATTAATTAATAAATATTATAATAATATATTAACAAATAATATATTATTAATAAATAATATTATAAAATATTAATAAATAATATAAATAATAATAAATAGTTTTATTTTAATTATTTTTTATATTAACATAATATTTTAATATTAAATATTATTATTAAAATATAATTATTTTTGAATATTAATAATTTTAATAATAAATAATTTCAATATTCTTTAATAATAAATAATTTTTAATATTTTAATAGTTATATTAATATTATGAAAAAAAAATTTTTCAAAAGGCAATTAAACAATGAAGAACATTTTTTATTAATTCACTCAAAAAATCCTTTTTTAATTCAAAAAATATAAATATTTTTTAAAAATTAATTTTTGAAAATAAGTTTTTACGAAATAAAAGGAGCCTTCGTTTTAATTTTTCTCAGGAAAAGAAATATTGGTTATAGACCTCCTTTTGGGGTGGAGTGTGGCTAATGAGCTACTACTGGCTCGGCCTCAAATGAGAGAGTAAGATGGGCATGTCAATTACCCAATATGCAGCAGTAAAACCAGCCACCCTAGATGAAAGATGGATGACATATCCACCCGCATAATCAATAATTTTGTGCCGAAGAAATCCTGATCCCCATATAATATATGCCCCTACGGTATAAGAAAACGTCAACCACAAAGGAACAAACATCGTCCTCCCAACCAACGATCCAGTGAGGAAAATCACAGTAATGGCAGCAAAAGCAAATTGGTAAAATACATAATCAGCCATTGGCGAACCAGCAGTGTCCTTTTGTCCCGGAAGCAACACGTTTGGCAGCGAATTAACGGGCTATCCCGCCAGTGAGCTATTCTAGTTTCCGAAGCACATCAGATGGGCCCATTAAACCTAGCAAAGTTGAGCCGCATCAAAGACATAGAGGGCCATAAAAGCTAAGTTAACAGCCCATTTCTTCTTGACCGGGGAGGATTACAAGCCCTGGAACGATTTGCACGCCAGTAGAGGTCGTTGCTGTTAGTAGCCACGCAGTGCATTGTCCCGTTGCTAAGCCATCCAGGCGACACTTCATCTGGAGCAAGCCGTAACGGGAAAGATAGAATTTTTTTTTTTTTTTTAAATTTTGGACTAGCTTGGGGTTGTTTGATAGTGATCAAAGGTCGTTGAAATAACTAGAAGAAACATATTATTACCGACTTGGAAGTTGCAACTAGATAATTAACAAGGGGCTTTCTTGGTGCCTGTTGGATGGTTTCATGGGAACTGTTTTGCATGCATGGCAATAAAGTGAAAAGCGGGGAGTACTAGTGGGGTTCTGATAATAGTAAATAAAAGGGGCATGGAACAACATGATTATAGAAGGTTGTATGTCTAGAAACTAAATATATCAACAAGAAATTACAAAAAAAAAGTATAATTACTGCATCCACATTTCTTATTAAAACATGTCTGATCTCTGTCATAAGTAATCAGATATATGTGAAGCTAACCCCCTTTTTGTCAATATTTTTAGTTTCTATTGAAACATGAATTATGCTTAAAACGGTAGCTTGCAAGTGTCTACAGCAATTAAACATGAATTATACTTAATGCATTTATTCCCACATTTTGATAAAAGAAATTAAATAGCCTTGTTCTTTTCTATAAAAAGTACCACCTTTATAGGATTAATTCAACATCATACACCAAAAACACTAAAATGGAAAGGGGAGTTTTGGGATTTTCATTTTTGTTTCAATCATGACTGATTATGATTCATGGGAAGCGTGGAAAGCCATGCGATGCTTTAATTCTAAATATATATCATTCAAAATTCTTTACATTTAAACGTCCAGAAAATTTTATAAAACAGCAGAAAGAAAAAGAAAAAAAAGAAAACACAACAGTAGGAAAAGGAAAATAATCAAGACTTGCCATATTTATGCCAGCAAAGAAGCATCACAAGACACCTCCTGGCGATGTAGAACCTAGAACGCTGCTCCTTCGCCATGGCCAGACACCCCTGCAGCCTTGTTGAGGAGACGCTAGAAAGCCTTCAATCATCCCAATTCTTCCTCTCTTTAGCCGCCCGAGATCCGCATTGACCCATTTACATCGAAGGCTTTAAGTTTCCACAACAAACAATCCCAGGAAAAATGGGATTATTTAATTTATTCTCTATAATCACAACTTAAAAGATCTATGTCTTCTCGTCTTTAGTTTGCACTCTAATTTCTAGACGACATTTATTTGTTTGATTGATGTCTTTACGCCAGCTACCCGTCTTGTGTCTGCATATATTTTAGTTTGGGGTTTCCATAGGTGATAAAACATGGAATTTTTCACCGTGGGGTTTCCCTTTCACTTGCCAAATTTTGTTTTGGTAGCAATTTAGTAGGCCTCTAAAGCGTTGTTGGTCCACACGCCGTCGCACGGCTCTGATCAGATCGCGACCGTTCATGCACATTTGTAGGCCACGTTTTGGGCTTTAATTGCTTGTGAGAGACATTGCCGTTATGCTGTAAATGACGGTTTTTTCTTTTTTTTTTCGGCTTTGTTAAATATTATATAGGCTTTTCACTCAAAAAAGAATAATCGTTTGTTTGTTTCTAATTGTAACCCAACCTCGGATCATATAGACTGGAATCAATAATTTGGGACCCTTTTGAGTTGGATGAAACTAGTAAATAAATAAATATATATATAATTAATAAGTGATTAATTTTGTTGGTTAAAACTTTTTTTTTTTGATCAAAAAATTTTGGGTTTAAATTTTGTTGGTAATCATTTATTGGGATCATCGAATATATGCTCTGAAGTTACTTATTTTAGACTATCAAATATGACATATCTTATTTTAATTCGAAAAATCGAATAATTTATCTATCTTAAAATTTTTTTTCACAAAAAAAAATGTATATATATAGTACGGTTGTGTTGATTTCGTAATAATCATCTTAATTATTGACATCTTTAAGGATTGTGCAATAATAAATTTTTAAATTTTACAAATAAAATTAAAAAAATTAAATTATAGGTATATAAAAATGAAAACTTCATTATAAAAATAAATTAATCATTTATTCACTTGTTAATATATATATATATATATATAAATAGATATATATATATATATATAATTGGTTTTAGTCTTCTAGTTTCTATATTTGTCTAAGTTTTTTTTAAGTGCCACCAGATTTTTTCTATCAGTTGGCTGATTATCTTTATAATCACGTATATGGCATATTCTATCTCGTAACATAATTTATTAACAAGATTCTCAATATTTATTTTGTATGATCCTCATTATTTTTTGTTGTATTAAATATTTTTCTAATTATAAAAGAAGATTGAAATGGTTAAAAAAGTTGTTGATTTGTAACAGACAAACAAATTAATTAAAGCTAATTAAGCTTTGGTCGGAATTAAAAATTTAATTAGTATGCTGCGGCAATATTAGAGCGAGGTCAACGTACAGCTTGCATCTCTTCATGCTTGGTAGTTCTGTTAAATTAATATAAATAAATAAATAAAATTAATTTGATGATATATATATATATATTTATCAATGAAATGGGGATTTATAAACTTTTTAATAAATACAATAGTACGTAGTAAGCAGAAGCTTGATTAATAGGTTGGATTCCTGCCTTGTACGCGTTAAAGGGTCTGACTCAATTCCACCTGATCTTTTTTACTCGTGCATATATGAAGCATGCATGCCCAAACACAAATTTGATGTCTTAAAATTTTTAATTTTCCAATCTACTTCAACATATAAATCTGTCTCTGCTTATTTAAAAAAAAATACAGTAATTATACTGTAGTCATAAATAATAAGTTGAAATAGCATCAATTATTAAAAAGATTAGGTTTTCCTTTTTGTTTTTCCTTTAGTGTCGGCTCTCAATAGATAAATATAATTACTTAGAAATAAAAAGGGGATTTTAGTCAATTTATATTAAAACCCTAAAAATCTCTCCATCAAAAGTTTACTAGGTTAAGAACTTATACAACTATCAAACCACACTGATCCAATAAGATATGCAAAGCTCACACATAAATGATCACAATTAATTATTTGAATTATCATGTTTGTCTCGTTTTAGGACCAAATTTATCAACTTGTTTTGTTAAACTATAAAATCACCAATTAATAGTAGTTCACTTACTGAAAATTTTAATATTCTCCCACTCGAAAATATTAATTGGATTGTTTAATTTAAAAAAAATATAATTTAGAAAAGAAAATTTCAAGCTGATTAACTTTACTTTTATGTGACTATAGTTTTAAAAGATAATGTAGCCCTTGAGACAATATCTTAATAATCCTATCCAATAAAACCATTTAATACTCAAGCATGGCAACCGTTATGCCCCTTATTTACATAAAACCAATTTATGGTTACAAGTAACAGTGACTCTATCGACAATGGATCTTAGTGTGGCGTGTAGCAAGAAAGTAACACTTAAATGTGATCTCAATTGTCTGTTCTCTTGCTGATTTCTCTAAACTTGCTGAAAAATCTACATGACATCTAGATGTGCTTGTATATCTCCTTTTTATCATCGAGTTTACTTGCTGGTATCATTTATGAAACATACCTAAAAGACATTTAAGTTATGCTTAAGATAGATACTGAGTCTTAAGATTTTATAACATGACATATCAATATAAGATGTGCACATGCAATAATAAATATATATACAAATAACAACTATGATGTATATATAAAATAATTGTGTTCACTTAACTTGATGGTACCTTATGAACTTATTCATTTCAAACTATGTCTTGTAAGTAATTAGTAATCACATGTGATGCATTTAACAAAGTAAAGAAACCCAAAACAGTGACACTTTCAAAAGCAAATTTACAATGTATTATTGCCACACTAAATCGAATACCTTAATAGGTTCTATTTTTCATACTTGTAGATATCCATATTATGAGTTTAATAATATCATAATCCTCATATAGAAAAAATATGTTATCATTTTATCAAATCACAATGACTCCCATTGATCCAACGAATCACAAACATGCTTCAATCAAACTTAAATAATAATAAGCACTTCAATAAAAGGAGTATAACAAAATTATGTATTTTTTGCTCCTATACCGAATGTGATAACCACTATTGTTCTTGGACTTCCATGATATCACTTTAATAAACAACTTACAAACTCTTAACATATTATGAATAAATCTTCACATTCATATGTTCATACAACATAAAATTCTCAATATTTTAACATGAGATCATTTTTAATAAATTTGGAATTAACTGAATTACCAATATTTTATATCTAAAACATATTTAATAAATAACCTATTAACTATCACTAATTTTAACACATGATATCTCCAAATCAATAATTTTAGGGCATTTATGAGTTCTTACTACTTTAAAACATATGCAGAAGAACTCCCATTGATTTTCACTTTTTTTAAAAGAATAGTTTTGGCATTAATAATAATAATAATAATAATAATAATAATAATAATAATAATAATAATAATAATAATAATAATAATAATCTTTATATTATCATTCTTTGAAATAATTTTCAAAATTAGTTAATATATAATTCATAACATGGGAAGTGAAATGAGAGAAAATTATAAAATTTTTGTTTTCTCTCAAAACGTAAATCAACAAAATCTGGGAAAAATTATCAAGGAATGAATTGAACTAATAAAACAAAATAAAACAAATAATTTTGCTTATTTTTACAAAACTTCATTCCTCAAATTTCTCACGTATGATAAGTGTAAAACAATATTGTCTCCCTCATGTGTGAGATCTTTATTCCTCAAAACTTTTACACATATAATAAGTGTAAAACAATATTCTTTTCCTCATGTTTGAGTTCCTTAAAAAAATATTAAATTTTTTTTAAAACACGTCGTTAACAAATGACAAGAATATGCCATTTGAAATTGATAACTGCTAGGTTTGATAATGGTAACTAAGATAATAAAACAAATATCTTAATTGAAAGTTAAACAACTAAAACAAATATTTATTAAATTATATTTCAACAACTCTAAATTTTACTTAAGTCAAATTAAAATATTATAAAAAGTCTAAAACTTTTTTATGTGAAAACTAATCCTATTGGCTATTATTGCGACGTCGGACCCAGGAGCGGGCTGACTCAAAAGCTGGATGAATGAAAAAATTTTGGAAAATGGTAGGATAAAAAATATTTTCAAAACAAAAAACAAAACAAAATAAAATGAGTCACCACCAATTTTTGTTAGGGTGTGATTGGCCATCCAAAAATTTTTGCCTTTTTAATAAAATATTTTAAAACAAGTTCAAAAAATTCTAGAAAAATAACAAATTTACGATCTGCGAAATCAGAGTTGAATTTATGAGTCAGTTACGCATTAAAATGATTAGCACCCTCACAGGGCGTGTCGAAAATGATACCAAATGATTACATGTTATCTTTTAATTTTAATTAAAATGGTTTTATTTGCTTAATTTTTAAAATGAATTCTTTTTCTTCACTTTTTTTTTCTTTTTTCGAAATAAGAAATAAATCAAATTTAAAACAAAACTTTTTTTTTAATTTTTGGATTAAAGAGAAAACACTTTAAATATTGAAATACTATTTCTACTCTCTTATAATTAGATGGAGTTTTAAAAATATTCCTAGTTTAAAAGTTTTCAAATTGTCTTATAAAACAAAGATAACACCTCTCATAAAAAATAATTATCGAGAGTTCTTTTATAGTTAGGCAAGATCTTGATGATTATATTTACTTAAGGTATTATCTTATTTTAAACATATTTTTCTTTTGAAAATTAATTTTTTTAAAAAATAAATGCATGATATGTATGAATATAATAAAATGATAAATGTATGACAGTATAATATGAATAAAATATGACTACATGATCAAATAAGGATGTATGTGATGACAAAATAATATGAAATGTAAATGCATTAATGATTTAGGGCTTTGAGGTTGATTTCAGGTTTAGGTTAAGGTTAGGGTTTTTAGGGTTTACAGTTAGGGTTTAGGGTTTTGGTTTAGGATTTAGGGCTAGGGTTTAAGGTTCTGTTTTAGGTTTAGGGTTTAAAATTTGGATTTAGGGTTTAAGGTTTAGGGTTTGGATTTTAATTTAGGGTTTAGGGTTTGGATTTGGGTTTTGGAGTTTGGGTTTGGATTTGGATTTGGGGTTTCAGTTTGGGATCTCACAAAATTTTTTTTAGGTTTTATGGAAATGGACATGAAATGAATGTAAAATTATAAAAATGCCATTAATGAATGCATATGCCAAATGCATGACCTAAAAACATAATTACAAATTAAGGTATTTTCAAATTTAATAATACAAACATGTAGTGCATAAAAATTCAAAACAAAAATGGATCAAACATGGAAAACTTTAAATTTTGGTTTGAATGTGCCATTGTTGTTCGTTCTTTAACACAATGAAACAACATTAAGAATTCATCAAAAACAACCTTCAAACAATATTTTTTCAATGAAACTTTTTATCAAACATGTGAGAAAATTGCCAAACACCATAAAAACATAACATGAAGCATGGATTAAAGAACCAAAAACAATCAAGGCATGAAACAGGGTTTGGCCAAACCAAACACTACCATGGTCAAACCTTATAATCTATTTTCTAAGCATTTTACTTCATCTCATTTCATCCAAACAAGCATAATTCATGTGAAAATCAAAGTAACAATTTCATCAAACACATAATGAATAATATAGCTAGAAAATCTCATGAACAAATATATTATCCAAATAACAACAAAATCTTCATAAAAAATATGATCTAGCCACATGAAAACTTGAAACTCATAACTAAAATATCATTTATCATCCATGAATCAAACAACACATATTCAACAAGCCAAACACATTTGGTTAAAGGAAAATTTTCAATGGCCAAACCTCCCTTGGATTTTCTTTAAGCATACTTTGATTCTGTTCAATCCAACCATGCTTCATTTGTTTACTCATCCATCATACAAAGCATTTGGAGCACCAAAACATTTATCAAACATGAAGTAAACTAAAAAACCTAAAGAAGATATATGGAAATCAAACATGAACTAAATATCCATATATTTCATTCACTAAACAAAATCTATACATGATTCAAACTAAACAATCATTTAAACATCACAAGTAAGATTAAGAAACAAGTGAAGCAATCAAAGAAGTCAATAGGAGGTTCAGACAACAAAGGGGGCATCATGGTCGAACTCCAACTTGGCTGTATCAATGGTGGATTTTGATATTTTTGCTTGATTTACAACTATAAACCAATTATAGATTAGTTTGATGAAAATTGGTTCAAGTTTGTTGCAAGTAAAGTAAACTAAACTTTTTGAAAATCAAACAAGAAATCAGTTAAATATGATGAAAAATGTAATAAAAAAAATGAGATGGAGATGCTAGAAAATGCATAGGATGAATGGACACTTTTAAGCCAAGCACCAAAAACTTTTTCTCTCTTTTTTTTTTCACTTTTTCCCTCACTTTTTCTCTATTTTTTTCCCCACATTTTTAGATTTTGGTTTCACGCAGCATAATTTTCTCACTTGAATGAAGAAGAAGTCATTAAAATACCTTTCAAGATTGAATATAGGCCTTAGGATTAAATATCATCTTTTCATTTCAAAGAGCTAACTTTCACCATTGGATCCATCTTTTTAATATGATCTAATGGTCCATATACTCTACAAAGGTAAAATTTTTACAGCCTTTAAATCACATAAAAAGATCATTTCACCCTTAGTGTAAAATTTTTTATATTTAGGGTATTTTCTTAGAAATCAATATTCCCATACTCATTTTCAGGATTTTCAAGTACCAAAAATCATAAAATATTATGAAATTGAGATTTAAAAATTTTCGAAAAAATTTACCTCGGAAAGGTCAAAGTACGAAAATAAGTCTAATGGACATTTTGGTAATTTCATACCTCTTAGTTACTGTAGTGATTTCGAATGCACCAAAAATTATTAAATATTATAAAATCATGATTTGAAAAGTTTCACAAAAAACTAACCTTGAGAAGGTCAAATTGTAAAATTACCCTTAAGGGAGATTTTGGTAAATTTACACCTCTCGAGGTACAATCAAAGTTTTCAAAATTTAAAAAATCATCAAATATTATAAAATTATGATCTAAAGCTTTTTGTGAAATTTAAACCTTAGAAAGGTCAAATTATGAAAATAACCCTAAGAGGTGTTTTGAAAATTTCATATCCCTAAAGTGCAATATGGGTTTTTAGTGTATAAAAAATTATCAAATAATATTCATTTATGATCTAAAAGTTTTCATGAAAAT
The DNA here is from genome assembly GCF_047325235.1 of Durio zibethinus. NCBI lineage: Eukaryota > Viridiplantae > Streptophyta > Magnoliopsida > Malvales > Malvaceae > Durio > Durio zibethinus. The sequence continues at coordinate 10,134,668 of NC_143171.1, forward strand.
TCGACTTCGAGAAAGATAAATTACGAAAATACCCCAAGGGTGTTTAGGTAATTTTACACTTCTCAAAGTACAATCTAACTTTTTAATGCTTTAAAAATCATTAATTTCAATTTTAAAATCACATTGACGTCGAATTCATTATAAATTTTGAGAATTAACCCAAGTTCTATAAGTTTTTATTGAATTTGACCAATTTAACTGATTTTGACTTTGTTTGACCAATTTTGACTCGATTTGACTAAAGTTGACTTTGGGATATTTGGGTGAAATTGGTCCAAACTTTGATTTTAGAATTTAGAAAAATATTGGATTTAAAATGGGTTGAATTTTAAGCATTTCGTAGATGGTCAAAATTTTGTTTGAATAAAATTAGGTGTTCACAATTGCCCATTTTGTATTTTTTTTAGAATAAAAAATAATACAAAGACCAAAGACACCACTTTTTTTCGATAGTAAAAGCTAAAGGGAAATTTGTTTGTGCTGTCTCTTACTTTCATGTTTGAGGAGGTTTTTTTTTTTTTTTTTTTTTTGGAACCTATTTAAAAAGGGTTCCTATGAAATCAAACTTTAAAAAATCTATCTAGAAAAGGACTTCTACAAAATAAGCATCAAACTTTTAAAAAATTTTGTTTGGAAAAGGCTCCTATAAAATAAGCATCAAACTTTAAAAATCTGTTTGGAAAAAGCTCCTATATAATAGACATCAAACTTTAAAAAATCTATCTGAAAAAGGCTCCTATAAAATAGGCACAAAACTTTATATAATCTGTCTGGAAAAAGCTTCTATAAAATAGGCTTCAAACTTTAAAAAATTTGTATGAAAAAAGGTTGATTTTTCCTAAAAAAATTTGAAAAGTCTAAGTTTGGAAAAATGGATTGGCTAGAAAGCTCTGAAATGGGTTCTGATCTTCTTTAGAGGATTATTTCTCATATTTAATTTTAAGGATTTTAGTTCTTGGTTCTTGGTTTTTGATTTTTTGATTTTTATTTTTACAAAAAGGGTTCATTTTTACAGTGTATTTGTTTCTTTTAAGTCAAACTCAATTTGTATACAATGTATGTGATGAATGTAAGGATAGCGATATGACTTATGGAAACAAGATTTTCATGATCATAAATATTCTTCAAATTTGTAACTTTGGCTAGTTCTCCAATAATCAAACGAGACCCATATGATTGAAGTCTTTTTCTAATTCAAACATTTCTCTTTTCTTTTCTCAAATTTTTTTGTTGTAAATTCTACCAAAAGTATTTTCTTTTATTTTCCCCTTATTCCCCTTATTCATTTTTTCAGTCATCCTTTATGTTTCTCCCAACATTATTCTTTGTTTAGACATCATTCTTTTTTTTTTTTGTTCAAATTGATGTCTTTCATTTCGTATCATTTCCAATTTTTTTCCCTCACTTTTTTTTTCTTTTTTTGATTTTTTTTAAAGTGCCCATATCTATTTATCTTAGTTATCCTAAAACCTTTTATGTGCATGTTTTAAGTTTGATTATGAGAATTATCATTCAATATTAACAATATCATGTTAAATGTAATGCTCTTTCAATCAATAATGAATAAAAAGGTTTGAATGAAAATGATGAAAAATGTGTTTGTTGAATTATGGAGATTTGATTCAAAAATTGTATGGCCAAAAGGGAATGAAGGTATAATTAAGCATAAGAGAAAAGTAAACAAATGAAATGGTGACAAAAAGCTATTTTGAGAACTACCAATACTGAACATTAGGATGAAACTAGATTGTTCACTCCTAATTTTCTTCCAAAAATCCTATTTCATCAATGGCTTTGAGTAATGCTGACTCATTGAATGGCAATTTTGCCTTTTGACATTTCTACCAATTATCTATATTCTATTTTCTCTTCTTTGAACCAATGGTGCTGCCTTCCATTTTCCTTCCATTTCAAGCTTGAAATCCAATTTCCTCATATTCTCTCTTTATACCTACGTTGCTTTTTTCGAGTTTTCAATTTAGATATTTTCCATTGTGATCCAGATCACCTTTTTTAGGTTTTCAACTTAGGCCTTCATTTTTTTTTATTTTTCTTCTTTTTTTAAGCATAGTATTTCTTGACGGCATCTAAGTTTATATGACTTAGTAGTTCATCTCTATCCATTTCTACCAGAATCAAGATTCCACCAGAGAATGCTTTTTTTTACTATATATAGACCTTTACAATTAGGTGTCCATTTTTCTCTATTGTCATGTTGGTTTGGCAATATCCTTTTTAGGACTAATTCTTCTTCTTGAAAAATTTTAGGTTTCATTTTCTTATCATAAGCCATTGTCATTCTCTTTTGGTACATTTGGTCATGACTGAGTGCTGTTGGCCTTTTTTCTTCAATCAAACTTATTTGTTTGAAACGGTTACAGACCAATTCAACTTCTTCTAGCTATATTTCCATCAGAACCCTTAAAAAAATAATTTCAACTTCAGTTGGCAAAACTATCTTCATTCCATATACTAGAGAAAAATGAGTTACCCTTTTAGAGGTATGGAATGATGTTCTGTATGCAAGCGAAGCAAACATTAACTTTTCATACCAATCTTTATAGGTCTCAGTCATTTTTTTTTAAAATTTTCTTGATATTCTTATTAGTAGCCTTCACTGTCCTATTCATTTTTGGACAATAGGGTGCTAAATTATGATAGCTGATTTTGAATTGAGTGGATATTTTTTTCGCTATTTTGTTATTCAAATTGTTGGCATTATCATTGATGATCTTTTTAGGCAACCCATAATAACAAATTATTATTATTTTTTTACAAATTTGCACACTACTAATTGGTTACATTGGCATATGAAATTGCTTCCACCCATATTGTAAAAAAGTCAATTGCAACAAAGATGAACTTGTGATCATTTGAAGCTTTTAGGGTGATGGGTCTAACCACATCCATTTGTCACATAAAGTAAAACTATAGAGGTGTCAAAATATACAACTGTGCAAGAGGAACATGGATTTTATCTACATAGATATGACATTCATGGCATCTTCTTGCATAATTGATATGATCACTTTTCAAGGTCAACCAGTAGTAACTTGCCCTTATTACTTGCTTAGCCATTATGTAATTGTTGGCATGTGTCCCGCATATCTCTTTATGTATTTTTTGAGTATTTTCCTTACTTCTGCAATGCTCACACATCTCAACAGGACCTGATCCTAGCTTTTCTTATACAAAATTGCCTCATCCAATACAAATTCCATTGCCAATCTTCTTAAAATTCTTTTATCATTCTTTGATGCATGTTTAGGAAGTACTCTCTTTCAAAAGATATCAACATAGCTCTAATTCCATAACATAGCTCCAATGCCTTAACATAGATCCTTTAAAAAATGTATCTCGCTACAGTCCAATTGAACATAACACCTCGTAATAGATCTGGTAAAACTATCCTAAAAATAATATATCAACATCTTTTCATTGTGGTTATGATTGGTCATCTTCATGTAGAACATTTTGATATGAGTTGAGAGGCACTTTAATCCCTTATATTTCTCAAATTTTGAAACGTTAAATTTTGACGAAATCGCCAAATCAGGCACTAAGCTCAACTTTCAAGCATCCACATTTTCATATATATCATGCCCTTCTACGACTTTCAACCTTTTTTCTAACAGATCATACTTATTTTTCATTTTAGTGCTTTTCACTAGATTAAAGACCCTTTTTAATATTTTTTTGTTCTTTTAAATGATCAAGATTTGGCATAATGATGGGATTAAATAGAGTGGATCTACGATTGATATTCACTTAAACTAATGATGGTGTAATAGAAATACCAACATATCATTGAGTGATTGGTAATGCACGAGCAACATATAGATATATGTGAACTCAACATATATTGGCTTATCCATAGCAGTTTCTTGTGTTTTAATGATGTCTTTTCTTTTAAACAAACCAGCCAATATCTATTTCAACACTATTATCAGTCTATCTATATTTTGTTGCATTCCCGTAATTGTTTCGTTAACCACTTCTTGGGCTTTTTCCATCTTGTCTACTTGATTGACAAATTTACTTTCATGAATCTTGCACGAACTTGAATGTTGTGGGTATGCAAAACCAATCGATCTTGTTTCTTTGGAAATGCTATCCTTAAAGCTTTTATTGATTCCTAAAGTAAAAAATGAATGATATGAATTTTATTATTAGCTGTAAGAGACATTTTAAAAATCTTATTATATTTTGGTAAGATCTTTAACAGTATCTTTTTACTTTGAAAGTTTGATGAAATTATGCTTACAATCACCATCCCTTATCCTTAGCTGGCATGAAAGACCATAAATTCAGATAAATAATACATGCAATGCAATTCAAATTTTTTATTATTATTGAGAAGGTGCTTAAATTTCTTTTTATAATTAGGTAAGGCTAATGGAAGCAATATTTACAACCATCATTCTTTTTTCATCAGCATCTTTAAGCATACTTTTAAATGTAAACTGAGAAATTCATTTCTAGATAATTTAAATCAATAGAAGTTTTCATTTATTTAAAAAATTTAAGATCTATCCATCATAAACCTTCATATAACTAGGGCTATAAAAATGTTAAATGTACTCAAACTATCCCTTTGCTTCTTTCAAAAAGTCTAAAGCTAACTACGACTACTAGTATGGATGACCTTCTATTTTTTCCATCATTACCTTGGCCGATTTGATTATTTTTCAGATCTGAGTACTAAGATGGTCGATATACATCTGTCTCTTTGACTTTTAGTCTTCTAATACTTATAAGTTTCTATCTTTTGACTACAGACTTGTTTCCATTCAACCTTTTTCTTGCCATACTCTGTTTAAGCAAGCAAATGTGATCCTTGTTTTCTTGCATCTGCATCTCAATTCTTCTTTTAGTTCATCATTCTTTCCATAGATTTTACTTAATTTTTTTTATGTGCATGAGGTTTTTGTATGAATCCTTCTTTTCTTGTACTAGCATATTGATTTTGTCACTATTATCCAAACCCTACACTTTCAGAAATGAACTTTATTTTGAAGTTGCTCTATCTCATCTTGATCTTTGTTTTCCTTTACCTTGTTTTTAAGTGAGCCCTTAGTCGTTAGTTTTTCAAGTGTAAATCCTTAAGATCACTCCAAGCCAAATTTCTCTCATTTGTCATCTTTTCAAGCATATCTTTTAGCACACCTTCTTCATACTTGAGCTAGCCAATTTTCTCTTGCAACCTTTAGTTTTCTTTCTTCAACTTTTCCATTTCGGCCTCAAACTCCCTCTTAGTAATCTCTAATTTTGATGGTGATGGCTAAGCCCATGGGTATACTAGGTGTAGTATCTCCTGATCTACTGGTAGTACCAAATCATTGACACACTTGACTCTCCAAACTAGGTAACTCAGGGTTACATTATCTATATTTCTTTCCAATTTTAACCTTACCGTATGCCTTAAGCCTTGGTAATTACATGTATTTTAGCCATGCACCCTTTTATGCCATAGTCAAACTAGACTTGATCTAATCATCAAGTCATTGAGATAAATTATTAAGACCCATACTGTTGTCTAACCATCAATGGTTCATAATTGATGGCTTCATAAATACTAGGCAATGGAACTCAAGATTGATCTCCATAACTGTATAGAATAATAACTCGAGGCATCTATGGTGCTTTCCAAGTCACCCTATCTCTTTCTAAACTTTGAAAGAAAACCATCTACTATTCCTTTGAAAGATTCCTAGGCCACTCATTCACATTGAACTCAACTAATGGTGCTAAGACTTTAGACTTTTGTATAAATCAACAACGACGCTTAATTAGTATTCAAAAAATGGCTCTGAATCCATATTTACAATAGCTGAATACAACAAATCAATCTTTCTTCTTTTTTTCTTCGGTAATAATTCAAAGATCTAATGGTCTCTAGCAAAATTATCAGTGAAGGGTTAATCTTTTATTCCAACTGTATAAAGAAGTTAGCCACAGATGCATCTACATATCTTAAAGCTCTTTAGAAAACTACCAAACTGTAAATAGCCAAAGCAAACATATCTATGATTGAATCTTTATTCGAACTCTGAAGCATGACATCTCGTAAAAAAGTCCATAGTATCCCTTTGTCGGACCCCTTTTTCTTTTCAGTTACCTGAACCTCAACCTCTATTATCTTTGTGAACTTTTTCTTATACTTAGTCAACTTTTATGCTTTTCAATATATTTTATCAGGCTTCAGAAGCTCTAAGCTTAACAAGGCAAAAAATTTTTCTATAGTAGGTGTCATGTCTTTTTTGTTAGATATGAGCACCAATACACTGGATTCCAAAACCTCATGATGTTTTTTACCATCTAATCATTGGGTTTCAATGGTACTAACAAAGCAATATCTTTGTACTTTGTTATGAAGGTTGATTTCTTTTCCAGACTCCATTGATTCCAAATACTCTCTAAATCCATCATATCATTTCTTTTTAAATCCAAATAAACCAACTCTAACAATGTCGAAACATAACCACCTGTCAAACAGTCTCTTTTTATCTGTTGCTTATTTTTTGATTGATCCTTAACTTCACTAAATATCTTGTCGAAGATCCTATTCAAAACTTTTGAAATGCCATGAGAACTTCTATCAATAAATTATCTAGAATGTATATCCCTGATGTTTTATTTTTAAAGGATGATGCATGTTGCAAATAAACAAACAAACAAACAAAACATGAAAACATAGAAAAATTACTATCAAAATTTTAAAGAATGCAATGCAAAAAATGAATTAACAAGTAATTTCTTTTATTCCACTTTTTTAGTGATTTAAAGATTTTTATTTTTTCAATTTTTTTCATTCATTTTTTTTAGTTTTTGTTTTTCATTTTTTTATTTTTGTTTTTGTTTTTCATTTTTCATTTCTAATGATTTCCTATGTCTTTAATTAAGAGCAACAAATATAGAATTATCAAATTAATAGCAACATAAAAATGAGAAAGGTAGGATGTGTTCTTTCATATGACCTATTTCAGGTAATTTCTATTGAGCGCGTGCGATATGGCTTTACCTAGGCCTGGCTTCCTAAAGTTCACTATATGCTGGGTCAGAAATTGACACGTCTAAGGTTCTCAAATTGCTTCTCACATTATTGTTCATTACAAACTAGTGTGACACATTGATCCTCACCCATTACAGACTACGAGTAAAAAAAAGTTCAATTTGAATGAGCCATTACAGAGATTTACATTTCACAAGAACGTATCTACTTTACTTTCTTTTAATTAGGGTTAAAGTTTGGGTATAGAGTTTATGTATGAAATGTAAATATGAATGTATGCAAGGGAACAATCAATCCTTTAACATTTTCCTAAACTAATCCTATCTTAAATGCCCCATAAATATTAAGAACAAAATAAAGAACAATAATATATAATAAATGACATAATTAAAATATGAATGAAATGACATAATTAAAATATGTATGAAATGACAAATTTGCAATAAGCATGAAATGACATATTTCAATATACATGAAATGACATAATTAAAATATGCATGAAATATCATAATTAAAATATGTATTAAATGTAAAACACACAAACTTTTTAAAAAATTTTCATTTTCATTTTTTGGGAAAATAGGAAAATTAAAATCAATTTTTTTTCATTTTTTTTAATTTTTTTAATTGTTTTAAATTTTCATATTTTAAGAGAACAAAAAAATAAAAATTAAGGAATTAAGATTAAAGACTAATTAGAACCATTTAACCAAAATTTAGGATAACATACAATCAATATTTTGCCTGACTCTTTAAATGTAGCTCTAGTGGCCTGACCTGAAGTCGTACGTATGAAGAAATTTTGAAAAATAAAAGGATAAAAAATATTTTGAATAAAAAAATAAAACAAAAGAAAAGGAATCACCATTACTCTTTTTTAGGGCGTGATTGGCCAACCTAAAATTTTTACCTTTTTTTATAAAACATTTTAAAACGAGTTTAAAAAGTTTTAGAAAAAAAAAAACAAATTTACAATTTGCAAAATCAGAGTTGAGTCAGAAGTCGGTTACTCATGAAAAAATATTAACACCATTACAATGCCTATCGAAAACAGTACTAATTGATTGCATGTTATTTTTTAATTTTAATTAAAATGGTCTTATTTACTTAATGTTTAAAATTATTTCCTTTTCTTTCCTTTTTTTTTGAAACAAGAAATAAATCAAATTTAAAACAAAACTTTTTTTCTTTTTTTAAACAAAAAAATAAAATTTAAAACACAACTTTTTTTTTAATTTTTGGATGAAAGAGAAAATACTTTAAATATCAAAATACATTTTTTTTACACTCTTATAATTAGATAAAGTTTCAAAAATATTCCTAATTTAAAAGTTTTTAAATTAACCCATAAAACAAAGATAACACTCTCATAAATAATAATTATCGAGAGTCTTTCTATAGTTAGGTAAGATCTCAACGATTATATTTACTTAAGGTATTATCTTATTTTAAAAATATTTTTCTTTTGAAAATTAATTTTTTTAAAAAACAAGTGTATGAAAGGTATAAACATAATAAAATTGTGAATGCATGACAATGTATATGAATAAAGCATAAATGCATGATAATATGAGAATGCATGTGATGACAAAATAATATGAAATGTAAATGCATGAATGATTTAAGACTTGGGGGTTGGTTTAGGGTTTAGCTTAGGGTTACGGTTTTTATGGTTTAGGGTTAGGTTTTAGAGTTAGGGTTTAGGGTTAGGTTTTTTGTTTAGGTTTAGGGTTAGAGTTTAGGTTTACGATTTAGGATTTATGGTTAGGGTTTAGAATTTAGGGTTTGAGATTTAGGTTTTGGATTTGGGGTTTAAGATTTAAGGTTAGGTTAGGATTTGAATTTAGGGTTTGGGATTTGGAGTTTGGGGTTTAAGATTTTAATTTTGATTTGGAGTTTATGGTTTAGATTTGGGATTTGGATTTAGGGTTTGAATTTGGGGTTTGGAGTTTCGGGTTTGGATTTGGGATTTTGGCATCTCACAAATATATTTTTTGATTTTATGGAAATGGACATGAAATGAATGCAAAATTACAAAAATGGCATTAATGAATGCATGTGTCAAATGCATGACTTAGAAACATAATTACAAACTAAGGTATTTTGCAAATTTAATAACATAAACATGTAGTGCATAAAAATTCAAAACAAAAATAGATTAAACATGGAAAACTTTAAATTTTGGTTTGAATTTCTCACTATTGTTAATCCTTTAACACAAAAAAAAAAAAAATCATAAAAAACAACATTTAAACAAGATGTTTTCAATGATATTTTTTATCAAACATGTGAGAAAATTGCTAAACACCATAAAAATATAACATGGAGCATGGATGAAATAACCAAAAACCATCAAGGCATGAAAACAAGGTTCGACCAAACTAAATATTACCAAGGCCTAACCTTTTGATCTATTTTCCAAGCATTTTACCTTATCTCATTTCATCCAAACAAGTATAATTCATGTGAATATCAAAGTAACAATTTCATCAAACACATAACGAACCAATATAGCTTGAAAATCTCACAAACAAATATATTATCCAAACTACAATAAAATCTTCATTAGAAATATGATCTAGCCACATGAAAATTTGAAACTCATACCTAGAATATCATTTATCATCCATGAATCAAACAACACACATTCTACAAGCCAAACACATTCAATTAAATGAAAATTTTCAATGATCGAACCTTCTTTGGATTTTCTTTAAGCATACTTTGATTCTATTCAATCCAATCAAGCTTCATTTGTTTACTCATCCATCATACAAAGCATTTGGAGTGCCAAAGCATTTATCAAACATGAAGTAAACTAAAAAACCTAAAAAAGATATATGAAAATCAAACATGAATGAAATATCCATATGTTTCATTAACTAAACAAAATCTATACAAGATTCAAACTAACCAATCATTTAAACATCACAAGTAAGATTAAGAAACAAGTGAAGCAATTAAAGGAGTTAAGAGGAGGTTCAACCAATAAGAAAGACATCATAATGGCCGAACCTCTAACTTGGTTGTATCAATGGTAGATTTTGATGTTTTTGCCTGATTTACAACTTTAAACCAACTATGGATTAGTTGGATGAAAATTGGTTTAAAGTTTTTACAAGTAAACTAAAACTTTTTGAAAATTAAACAAGAAATCAATGAAATATGATGAAGAATGCAATGAAAAAAATGAGATGGAAATGCTAGAAAATGTAATGGATGAAAATGGAATGGACACCTTCAAGCCAAATACCAAAACTTTTTCCTCTTTTTTTTCTTTTTCATGTTTTTTTCCCTTTTTTTTTTGTTTTTTATCAATGTTTTCAGCTTTTGGTTTCATGCAGCACAATCCCTTTTCTTGAATGAAGAAGAAGCACCCAAAATATCTTTCAAGATTGAATATAAACCTTAAGATAAAATCCTATCTAATGGCTCACATTTCTCTTTTATTTTCATTTCAAAGAGCCAATTTTTACTATTGGATCCACCTTCCTAATATAATCTAATGGTTCACATTATTCACTACAAAGGTAAGATTTTTATAGCCCCTAAATCACATGAAAAGACCATTTTATCATTGGTATAAAATGTTCAGTATTTAGGTCATTTTCTTATAAATCAATGTTTTCGTGTCCATTTTTAAAATTTTCAAGCACTAAAAACCATTATATATGATGAAATTGATATCTAAAAATTTTCATGAAAATCTAACTTCGAGAAAGTTAAATTTACTAAAATAACCCTAAGGGGCATATTAATAATTTCACACCTCTCAGGGTACTGCTATGATTCTGAATGTACAAAAAATCATCAAATATTATAAAATTATGATCTAAAAAATTTTACAAAAAATTGACCTAGGAAAGATCAAATTATGAGATTACCTCTCAAGGGCTTTTTGATAATTTTACACCTCTTGAGGGTATAAATATTATAAAGTCATGATCTAGAGCTTTTTGCAAAATTTTGACCTTGAAAAGGTCAAATTATGAAAATATCACTAAGGTATATTTTCGTAAGTTCACATCCTCAAGGTGTGATACGGGTTTTTAGTGCATAAAAAAATCATCAAATAACATTCATTTATGATCTGAAAGTTTTCACAAAAATTTAATTTTGAGAAAGCCAAATTACAAAATATTCTTAATGGTGTTTTGGTAATTTTTCACTTTTCAAAGCACAATCTAATTTTTTTAGTGCTTTAAAAATCACCAATTTCAATTTTAAACACATTGAATTCAAATTGGTTGTGAATTTAAGGATTAACTCGGGTTCTATCTGTTTTTATTAAGTTTGACCAATTTTGATAAAGTTTGACTGATTTTAACTTTGTTTGACCAATTTTGACTAGATTTGATTTGAGTTGACTTTGAGACATTTTAATCAAATTGGTCCAAATTTTGATTTTAGAAACTTGAAAAAATATTGGATTTGAATCGGGTTGAATTTTAAGTACTTCACAGATGGTCGATATTTTACTTGGACATAATTAGGTGTCTACAACTATCATAAAATATTGTACAATAAATGTATATCTCCAGATGTGATAAATTAAAGTAACTAATAATTTACATGTTTACTATGTTGAACAAAACATCTAAGAACGTATCACTCACGGCAAACATTGACTTATGATGACATTTTTTCTAGCATATTGAAATTGAGTACAAAGGTCAATAAATGATCTAAGCAGATAAGACTTTAATCGAGTTATATCTTTACTAGTCTTATTAAATCAATCAAGGTGTCATATCATAAATTTAATCTTGGACATTCTTTTAAAGAAAATATTATCTTTTTGTATAATCACACTTTAAACTAATGAAAAATACAATGATTTTTGAAAATATATCCCTTTTGGGCAAATAAACTCCCTAGGTCTATGTATCTTTTCACTTCATAAAAATGTTTAACAATTATCTCTAAATTAAAAATATATAATTACCTTTTTTAGGCAAGTAATCACATGTGGTAAATTAGGGACAATCCATAACAACATAAAAAATTTCATTATCATTATAGTTCTACTTATTTTCATTTATATATGCTATCACTCCAAGTGAGATACTGATCTAAATGTACCTTTATAGATCACTAAAAGTTAAATTTGGAATGCTCATTATTATTTTATGCACCTTAAAAATTTTTAAAGCATATTTCATAATCATGGTTTTAATCAGTATAAACACTTAGCATGCTATACTACCAAATAAATTCTCTTAATAATTAGTGTAAACACCCTATTTTGTTCAAAAAAAAATTTTGAAATTAAAATGAGTTTCTATTGTCAATTGTACCTTAATGTAAAATTTTGGATCCTATGATTGAAAGCCCAAACAAATTTTTTGGGTTTTGATTTAATTTTAATTTTAATTTTGTTTTTGATCAAAAGAAAAGTAAAAAAAATGTCAAAAATAGAAAAAAAAGTGAGAATTTGAATATCTTAGTTCTTGGAATCAAAGATATGATTTTGTGGTTTAATAGTTGAAGATCTCAATTGTGGGAATTAAAGATCCAATTTTGTGGTTTAATGGTTGATTTGATCATGAAAATATTTGGATCCCAATTTTCATGCAAAAAGGAAAGATTACAAAATTACAGAAAAATCACAGATTTGGTGGAATTAATTCCAAATTGAAAGGGATTAAATCCCTATTTAAAGTTAATCTGCAAAGGATGAGGACACAAACAATAAGCACATTCAAAGGAGCAATTTTAGCAATTCAAAGTAATTAGAGTGTTAAAGTTTTCTAGGTTTTTTTTTTTTTTTTTTAATCCTTGGTTTTGGGAATTGAATAGGTTTTGAAAATTGTTTTGATCCTTGTAATTTCTAAGTTTTTGGGTAGGATTTTTAGGTTTGGATTTTGTGTTGAATTTTTGAACTCTATTTGAGATTTCTAGAATTTGTTTAATTTTTGGAGTTTGTTGGGATTAGGTTGAATTTGTTTGAATTTCTAGGTAATTTTTAGGTTTTGTAAGAATTTTTCGATTGAAGTTTGAATTTTTCAACAAATATCAAAGTGGCTAGAGGAATTTGTGGTGATCAAATTTTGAAATTTGTTGGGATCTAGGATTTTTTAGGTTTTTTTTTTTAGTTTCCCAACGGTCAATTGAATTTTTCAAGTCAAATTCTAGATTTTTAGGTAGGCTGGTTAAGTTTTTCAGTTGAATTTAGAGAGAGGTAAGAGCAACATCAACTAGAGAGAGAAAGAACTAAGGCATTCTAAGAAAATTGAATTTTTTTTTGCTTTTATAACAATCCTATACAATGTTGTTTTGAAGAGGGTGGGATCTGCGTCCCAACATGTTGGACCTGTGCGTCAACTCGTCCAAGATCCAACCCATGTGCAGGTTTTTCTTTTCCTTTTTCTTTTTATTTTTATTTTTATTTTCAATTTTCAATTTTCAATTTTCAAATTTCATTTGATTTGATTTGATTTTTTTTTCTTCTTTTATATTATTTTCATTTTTTGTTTGTTATTCTAATTGAATGATTGAATTAAAGAAAGAAGTAAAGAAGAAAAAAATTTTGGTAAGATTATTTATGATGTTTCTATTTTTTTTGCATGATTATTAATTAATTGCATGATATTTTATCTTAATTACATGATAATTTGTATTAATTGCATGATATTATTGCATAATTTATAGTAATTGCATGATATATTATATTATTGCATGATTATATTATTATTGCATTATATATAATGCTACGAAAACACTCATGACTTAATTAAGGTCTAAATCTCTTTTTATCATTTTTTTAATTAGAGCTACATAATCTTTATTACCAAAATCAACTGTAATATTTAAGACAAAAGAATGCAACATTTCATAAATGAGTAATAATCCTTATAAATAACACTAGTCCATAATATGTTATTTGTAATTAAATTGAAAAGTTTAAGTACATCGTCACAAACTCATTTTTAGGCAAAGAATGTGACATGCGATTAAACACTTTTTATATGAAGCTAATATGAAAATATTTTAGTTTTCAAAAAGTCTATCCGCTTTGGACAAACAAACCTTCTAAACTAGTATGCTTTCAACCATGATGCTTCATATGCATTCCAAATTACTAAACACAATAACCCATTTTAGGTAGGCAATTGGATAAGATAATTTGAAAATATTCTTATTCCTGCACATGAGAAATTCTTGCAATTCTAAATGAGTAAGCCACTTTGGCAATGAAACACCCATATTAAGTAATTTTATATTCTCACATTAAGAAATTTAAATTGCTTATGACTATAATTTTGCATACTTAACTAAGTGCATGCATTTTGATCACTTCTTACTAGATACTTAACCATAATGTAGCTCTTTGGATCATTAAATAGTTGATCACTTCATGTGAAACATCAATAATCAATGCGAATCTCATAGATCATTGTAGATATGATAATTCCTTGTGAGATAATTAAATCATATATGTTTATTTGGATCAACAAATAATTTTGCATCCAAAATCCAAGTGTTTTAAAAATGTATGAATAAATCAATATTAAATCTATAATTTATGCTTATGTATCATCTATCACAATATAAATTTAACAAATTAATTATGATACCGAACTTTAAATTTGTCACGGGAAAATCAAATCAATATAACAATTTTAAACTCTAGTTATTTCAAATAAATATTATTTAGTATTATTTAATTATGAAATAAAAATACCAATATGATACTAATGGTATCAAAACCTCATGGAATTTAAATCCAAATTGTCATAACAATCTATGTTGCATTCAAACAAAAGTCCAACAATTACTAAAATAAATTTTACTTAATTATTCAATTATGCACATAACTTCAGGTTAAGAGTACGAAAAATTTAAACAACATATGGGGAAAGTACATACCTCCATTAGACTCCTAGCATGTCAAAATGTTTAATCATGAAATAATTTGTAAAAAAACATGTACATAATATATAATAATAAAATAAATATGCATAAATATTAATTAAAATTATTTATGCAATTTAAAAAAATTATGAAAACTAATAAATAAATTATTCACACTATAAAGAGACTAACAAGAAAAAAAAAAACATGAAACATGAAGCTCAGAGGAGCTCTCACACACCTCCACACTCCACCATCGAGAGTAGGTCAAAATTGGTCAACAGACCAGCCTTCTTCAACCTTAAGCTAGGTCGACCCCGACCTGACTATAGGTTTTCTAACTCGTTCAAGTCTGTTTTTTGTTTTAAGCCAAATTTTGATGCTTTTTCTTATGGTTTTCATGAAATTGAAGTTTCTAAAACTTAATTAAGCCATTGTTTTATCAAACCCATATAAAATACCGTATCAAAAGCTACAGAAAAAAGATCAATTGATCAAAAAAAACTTGATTGTTAAACCCATATCTAACATGTTTTAAGCGTTTTTCAAATATTCATGGTTTTCTTTGATTTTTTATGCAATTAAAATTTCCATCCTTCAATTAACATATTTGTTTGTAAAACCCATGTAATAAATTGCATAAAAAATGCATAAATCTCCCAGAATTAAAGAAAAATTCTCAATTCAAAAGACCAATGTATAGCCCAATTCAACTTTCTTCAAATTTTTATGAAATTAAATACTTTATTTCATCTCTATAAGACATGAGTAATAATGTTTAAGGGTTAATTTGAATTAAAACACATAAAATATCAAGGTTTTAATTAAATTTTAAATTTTGTTCAAATCTTGTTCCTAAACTTTAAACATTGATTTCTTTTTCTACAAAACAAATTACTAGAAATTGTCGGTATAGTTTTCATCCTTGTTTACAGAGGAACAAAAGCCCCATATCAATTTTGGGAAAAGAAGATTAGAAAGTTCGATTGTAGCAATCATAAGATTTCACCTAAAATTTAATCTCATGCAAAATTAAAATTTAAAAAACATAATTTTAGATCATAATGTCACATAATTAAGCTTATGTAAGTATAACCTTAAATCCCAAGAACTATGTAGGGATATTAGAATATCAAATTTCACTATATTGCATACCTATTTAGGCAATCATAGATGATAAGTAAAAACAATATTAATTACTGAAAAGACTAGGCTTTCATTTTCACTTTTCTCTTACTGATGGCTCTTAATATGATAAATACCATTACTTAGAAGTGAAAAGAGAATCTTGACCAATTTCTATTAAAATCCTAAGAACCTCCCATCAAAGGTTTACCGACCTATATAACTGTCAAATTTTGCTAATTCAATAAGATATGCAAAGCTCACACATCAACTATTATAATTAATTATTTAAATTTTCATACTTATTTTATATTAAAACTAAATTTAATAACCTAATTTGTTAAATTATAAAATCACAAATTAGTAATAACCCACTTACTAAAAAATTTTAACAAATTAAGCAGACAATATCAAAACTAGAGGAACAATTTCACATTTGGTTGCCATGTAAAGCAAAATGAATTAAAAGCAAGTTTACAAATCTCTTCTCTGATTTGTCTAATTTGAAAGTCAATTAAATTACTTTCCGAGCAAATACAGCCAAATTGGATTGAACTACACTTCCAAATTCTAAAAATTGTCTGACTGGGCGCCTTGCCTATTAATGTTGCGGCCTGTCCGTCACAGATAGAGATTCCCTCATTAATGATGGTGGTCTTTCTGGTCCGGTAATGCAGAGAGTATCACGATCATGGCATGGGCTATCTCTCTTTGTTGGGGCACCCCTCTGAATTCTTGCTTCACGCTCGCTTTAACGACAACCACCCATGTGCTCACCTCAAAGGACAATTCACCCCCCCCCCCCCCCCAACCCCAATCAAGTATATTTTCTTACTTGGGTTTATGGTTTAGCCATTTGTGTAAAGAATTGAATCTCACGCAAAACATATTATTTGAGATTATGATCTTTCCAATATAGAGAAAAAATTTGGGAAAAATTGACTGTATCTGTACCTATATTAGATGCATTCTATTAACATATGTTCGATATTTAGCACAAGTTAATTTGAGTAGCAACTCAGGTTAATTTGATAGAACAAAACTTTTAGAGGTCCATGCAGCTAGTGATGATGTTATAGTATATGTTTTGATTACTCAAGCAAAAGGTTAGTTTTAGAAGAGGGTGCCCATGAAAAAGAAGTCCATAAAATTTAAGGCTGAGTTCATGATTCAGAGAAAAAGAAATTAGAGATCAGAAACATGGATGGGACTGTAGTGGGGAGGGAGAATAATGGATTTAAATGCACTGGCCCAACTTTCTGCTTTGGTAGTAGGGGTTTTAAATGCTCATGCAGACCCTCTCACTCTCTTAAATCCCCATTCAGACATTCTTACCCCTCCTCACAACAACTTCTCCTTCAAACTTCTTTACTCCTCGCTCTCTCTCTCTCTCTTTCTCTCTGTTTATTTGCTCTTTGTTTAACCCATCTGTCCTCCCAATATTCTTCAGTCTTCTCTGTTTGATCCTCAGCGATGAATGATTTTTCACTCCTTATTGTTTATTTAGGGATCTTGTTGGGACAACTACATGTAAGGCACCGAAAAGACTCGCTTTTATGCTCTAAAACTACATGATGAAATAGTAACTGTGATATTGGCCTGGTTCACTCAGACATGAAACAAAGCACTTTCTCTCAAGAGTTAAAGCAACTGTGGTTTTGGTCTGATTGAGCCGTGTCAATATCTTAGTGCTCTTTCGTATCTCCAAACTTTCATACTTTTAAAAGCGCAAGATGGAGCTAGCACAAAGGTTTGTTCTCGTCCATGAACAGATTTTGAAACGGTCTGCTAGCTATTGTTGCTCTGGGTTTAATATACGCTCTTACCACATGCATTGAGGCTTTTATTCTGGCTGTCAATTAAGATAAAAATGAAACATAAACTGAAACAAATATCATGAGGAAAAGAAAAACATGATAAAAGAACTGTGGGTGCGGCTCCACCTGTCTCTGCACCGAATTTGGGACTCGGGAACATTAGGTTTTTTAGTACTAATACCTTTTTTAATGCCACACCTTATCAAAACACATGATTAATTAATTCATGGTCGGGCAAAACATGGTTTTTCCTTAATCGAGTAAATATTTGGTACTGTTCTTGTTCCAAGGTGTTGGTATGGGTTATAGGAAGTTTCATGATCCGGTGATTCAAATTAAAATGGTTTGTTAGAAGGAGGTTAGAAACTAGGAAGGAGCTGAAAGTCATGTCACCCATAATTTCAACCCTTAATTTGTTGCATATAATGATGGCAATGGTTTGAATCATGGCGAATTTATTCTGAGTTAAGATTACGAGCTTTTTGATTTTAACGTGACTTAAAATTTTTATTCAATTTTGATTCAATTCGATACAAGATTATTATTATTATTATTTGATTTTGATTTTAATTCGATATATATATATATATATATTCTCATTTAACCTACATCAAGTTTGAAATTAATTTAATATTATATTAATAAAAGTATTATTTTTAATATAAATTATATCTTAATTATATATAAATATATTATTTTTATTAAATTAATTTTTAAATTAAAATATTAAATAATAATTTTATTAATATAAATATAAAATTAAATAAATATTAAAATATATATTTTATATATCCTGAGATAAGTGAGATAAAGAACTTTGACATTCATTTTTATCCAATTCCATTTTTAAAAACCATTTTTATTGAAATATGATAGATTAAAATCCATTGGATATGAATATTTTATCATCATTAATTGCATAGTTTATGGCTTACGAAATAACAAAAGGATGGTGGGAGTTATCCTTCAATCCACATATATCAACCTCGAGGGTGTCCATGAGAATTACCATGACTGTAACTGCTTCTCAATTAATATTTGTGGTACTGTTACTCAGCCAAATTTTTCCATAGTTGTGTGTATTTTAAATATTGTTGATGCATAAGGCATATTGTTAGGGGCAATGGGCATTTGAGAATCAAAAAAGTATAACAGTCTTTTTTTCTCTTTGAAGTTTTTAGCAGACAATCAAGAGTGTTTCTATTATTTGTATCGACCTAATATATCTGATCAATTTGACATGTTTAGTGTCACATCAGCTCGTCACTATCTTTATTATCCTCTGATGGTCCCCCACAATTTATCTATAAATATTAAGGTTCAGGCACCATTAAGGTAAGTTGAACCTATTCTATTTCTC
This sequence comes from Durio zibethinus, assembly GCF_047325235.1. Taxonomy (NCBI): domain Eukaryota; kingdom Viridiplantae; phylum Streptophyta; class Magnoliopsida; order Malvales; family Malvaceae; genus Durio; species Durio zibethinus. The sequence goes on from NC_143171.1 coordinate 10,153,836, forward strand.
TCATTTCTAATTCTTTTCTGACCTGAATCTTTTTGACTTGTGCTCGAAGTGCAAACGCAGGGAACACATCTTGTCTTTACCTCTAAAGGTCTTTCTCCTTTGTCTTTTCAAGAGAGCCCCAGGGTCGAAGTTTAGCAACAACACATATATTATAAGAATTAAGCATAGTTTGTAATTCTAGTTTAAGAGCCTCATCCCATGTCTTCGACCGTTTCATGTCTTGTATGGTTCATCATTATCATTGTCCATCCGTCTTGGCTAACCAGGCTCAAGTTCGATTGATCGAAGACATTGCTATTGTCTAATGGTTATTGATTAAATGTATGTTTAGATGGACAATGAGATTAATTTCGTTGAAATTGAAAACAATAATAAAGGTAAAATCAATTATTGTAAAAATGATATTAAAATTAACGGTGAAATATGTGTTTAGATGCAAATACAATGGTGATAATGAGATAAAGCATAGTGAAAAGAGAAAATGATCATTAAACACATAAATTAAAATTTGTATATGATAAAAAATTTTAAATTATTTGTTATGTAGACACCTAATTTGATCCAGGTCCGGATCAATTAGGCTTGGTCTAAATGGGTAGGCCCAATTTTGCTTTTATTTTGTATTTTGTATTTTATATTTTTTTATCTTTATTTTTATTTTATATTATATATATATATTTTCCTTTGTATCTTATGTATTTATTATTTATTTATTATTACTATTTATTAATATATATATATCTTTATTACTTTTTTTCTTCTTTTCTTTTTCTTTCTTTTCTATTAATATTTATATATATATATTTATTTATCTAGTTATATATTTATTATTATTTATCTATTTATATATTATAATTTATCTATTATTATTTTTAATTTATCTGTTAATTTTTTGGTTTATCTGATTATTTTCATTTAACTATCTATTAATATTTTTTATTTGATTTTTATTTTTTTGATTTTTTTTGGTTGAAAATTAGATTGGTTTTGGAGGAATCCCACCGTGAATTGGGATTTAATCAGAGTCCATATTGGATTCAATGATTGAATCCCAATCCAAAGAGGAGTTGAGATTGATCAGAAACTCTTCTTATCAATCCCTATAAAACGACCTACGGATCAAAGGAAAAAGATAGAGAAAAAGAGTTATTGGTTGAGAGAAAAGGCAGACATAGAGAAGATTTAAAAGTTAAAAGGGTTTTGATGCGTTTAGAATAGCTTTAAGAATCGATAAGAATTTTTGGACAACTTTTAAAAATTTTTTTTTTAGAAATTTTTGGAAAATTTTTAGATTCCAGTTGAATTTTTCGACGAAGATTGAATTTTTCGGTGACTATTTCGGTCAAGTTTGAATTTTTCGGTCAACTTTCCAGTTTTCGATAACCATTTCCAGAAACTAATCAATTTTTCGACGAACTTCTGACGAAAAACCCAGATTTCGACGAAAATTTTCAGAATTCGACGGGCATTCAACCGGAGTTCTTCGAGTTTTTAGAAGGAAGGGAGAAAAGAGAAAGGAAGAGAGAGAGAGGGAAAGAGGATTCTGCTAAAAAATCAAAGGAATCAGCTTTATATACCCTCCCAAAATAACATCGTTTCTGCATTAAGTAATTCAAAAGATCTGCGTATTTTGTCAAGATCCGACTCGACCCGAATGTCGACCCGCTTTCGACCCATGTACGACCCGCGTCTCCGAGCCGTTAGTCGAGCCAAGCTGACACCCCTGAGCCGTGCCTCCGAGCCGTTTTTCTTTCTCAAGTCGAGCCAAGCTTAGCCGTTAGCCGAGCCGTTCTCAAGTTTTTTTTCTTTTTATTTTATTTATTATTATTATTATTATTAGGATTGTTTAATATTTTTATTTTTATTTTTATTTTATTATTTTATTTTCTTTAAATAAAATTCAAAAAAAATATTTTTGAGGAAAAGTTGAAAGTATCAATTTTTCTTAAAAATAAATTTTCAAAAAAAAAAGTTTTGAGGAAAAGTTGAAAGTATCAATTTTTCTTAAAAATAAATTTTTAAAAAAGAGATTTGAGAAAAAGTTAAAAGTATCAATTTTTCTCGAAATTAAAGTTTCTAAAAAATATTTTGGGGAGAAGTTGAAAGTATCAATTTTTTCTGTACAAAAGCAATCATTTTTCTTTTTTTTTTTATTTCTTTGGATTTTCTTTAATGTTAAATAATCCGACGATGGAGCCTCTGCAAGTGAAACAATAGTTTTTTTGCATACTCTTGAGGTGAGAAAATTTTCTCAATTTTTTGCTAAAAGTATTAAAGTCAATTGAGAATAATTTTCAATAGTTAATTAGTTGGTAAATTTTTAAGGCTTATTGGATAACATAAAATTAAGCTGGTACCATCTTTTGATGGGTGTTGTGAGGGTGCTATAACCTTTCTCACACGTAATCGAACTCTCGAACCCTGTTTTAGTTAGTAGACCCAAACCTATTATTTTAGGAACCTTTAAACTTAGATGTTTCCGAAAAAGATAGATTCCTTAGGTGGCCAATCGCACCTAGATAAAAAAGATTGGTGGCGACTCCTTAAGTCAATGTCTAGCGATAGATCCCCGGATTTAGACGTTATGATAGCTTGACGACTCCACTGGGGACCTCTGAGAGTCAGGCCAGCAAATAAATTTGTGTTATCCAAAAGCCTAATAAAATTAAACATTTTTGTATAGATTTTTTATTCATTCATGTTTATTTACTTTATTAATTATGTCATTCATATGCATATGCATAACATGAGCTCTATACCCGAGCTTCGTCCTTCTAAGAGGGAGTAAAGTACATATTGCTTTCATGAGATTTAATGTCTCTGCAGTGGCTAGCGAAATACTCACATTCAAATTGAATATTTTTCGCTTGTAGCCTGTAATGGGTGAGGATTAGGGTGCCTTACTAGTCTGTGATGGACAATGATGTAAGGAGCAATTTGGAAACCTTTAGACTTTAACCTTGAACCACATATAGTGAACCTTAGAAATATCTAAACCTAAGATAGAGCCATTTTTACCCAATGATAGGTATACCTTGAAACTAGGGCACAAAAAGGGTGTTTATCTAGTCATTTTGATAGTCTGACTTTATGCATCATTTTCATTATCATATGTAACATTATGCATCGGTATCACTTTCAGTTCATTTGTGAAACTAACTATGTTGTTTGTCTGATTTTATGCATCTGTATTATTTTCATGATCATGTTTTAACATTATCATTTGCATCCATTTCATATTAGATTTCATTCATGAAAAAGTACATTTAATTCGTCTATCAACGTATCATGCATAAAGCATAGCATAGCACTTTTAATCATAATTGTGGTACTCAAGGTTCAATGATAGCTCCATCTAGTGAAAACCCTGTCCATCGATACAACACCAGATCCAGGGCCAGACAAATAGAGCAAAAAAATTCTCACAGATTTGAAAAGCGAGAAAAAGCACAAGAAAAGATTGAAAATGAGTTGAGCAAGATTTTGAATGCTATCAATAAGCTGAATAAGGAAAAAAGAGTTGAAAAAAATACAAGCCAACAAGTTTCCCTATTGCAAGAAGTGGCTGACCTTTTGTATCCTTCAGGTTTTGGCCCACCTCAAGCTCAGTCTGCACAAGAGGTTCTACCACAACATTTCACATATCCAACATATCCTGGAATGCCATCAGCCTCCAACCCAAGACATTGCCATAGTTATGTAAATCTTATCTTTACTGAAATAATAGTAGAATCGATTCTTGATCTAGATGATTTGAAAGAAAAAGAGAAAGAAAAAGCAAAAGTGGTAGAGTCTCAGGGAGATTTAAAGATTAGTATATTGGAACAAAGGCTACGATCTGTGAAAAAAATTGGTTTCTATGGTTCAGTTGATGCTACTGGACTTTGCTTAGTCCCCGATGTGGTCATTCCTCCTAAGTTCAAAGTAGCAGAATTTGAAAAATATGATGGTACGAAATGCCCCAAAACCCACATCACCATGTATTGCCGGAAGATGGCAGCCCATGCTCATGATAAAAAACTCTTGATGCATGTCTTTCAGGATAGCTTTACAAGCTCAACTGCTAGGTGATATGTTTAGCTGGATAGAACCCGCATTCGCTCTTGGAGCGATATGGCTCATGACTTAATCAGAAAATATCGACATATTATCGATTTGGCTCCTGATCGTTTGTCTTTGCAGAACCTAAAGAAAAAGGTAAATGAGTCTTTTAAAGAATATGCCCAGAGATTGAGGGATGTAGCTTCTCAAGTACAACCTTCTCTGATCGAGAAAGAGACTACAGTGCCATTTGTTAGCACTTTGAAACCTCCCTATTATGAAAAGATGATAGGGAATGCCACAAAAAATTTTACTGATATGATAATTTCGAGAGAAATTATCGAGAGTGCCATCAAGAATGGCAAGCTGAAAGAACGTGAAGCATCTAGCAAGAGGGTCCCAAAGAAGAAAAAGGCTGAAGCTCAGGCTGTGAGCTTTGATAGACAGTAATTTGAGGGTTATCAACCCTACTCACCACCAGAATACCTGCCATATTACCCTACTATAAACAACACTTTCTCTTACCAATACCAACCATTTGTACAGTCATCTTACCCCTAAACATATCAAACTCCTCCTAGGCCTCAAAATACTATATACAATCCTAACACTCAGCCTACCCCAAGACCTCAAAATCACCCAACTAACCTCATGGGTGGTTCACAGGAGCAACGAACTACCCGTGAAAAATCTGTATTTAACCCAATTCTAATGACTTATACAGAACTATATAGGAAGCTTTACAATAGTCATTTGATTGCTCCTAGTAAGTTAGAATCCCTCAAGCCACTTTACCCCAAATGGTACGATCTCACAGACCATTGTGACTATTATTATGGGATTACTGGTCACTCTACCAAAAATTACACTACCTTGAAACACAAAGTGCAATGGTTGATCAATGATGGAATGATTTACTTTGATACGGGAGGGGTGACTGCACCGAATGTTAGTAGCAATCCCTTGTCGAATCATAATGTGAATGCTATAAGTGAAGAATATGAGTGCCATATGAAGAAAGAAGTGGCAGAGATTAAGACGTCTTTTAGTCAGATGTTTGATATTTTATAAAAAGCTGACATGATACAACTAGTGAGTCCACACAGTTATCATGGGGTATATGTAGCCAGCACTAGTTGTAAATATCATAGTGGGGCAATAAGTCACTCTATTGAAACCTGTGAGCAGTTTCACCAAGAGGTACAAAAACTCTTAGATTTATACCAGATGGAGGTCTATGAAAGAAGATAAGACTTAAGAAGTGTTGAGGTGTCCATGACTGATAAGCTTGTAAAGCTGTTTCCAAAGTCGGTGACAATCCATTGTGGGAACAAGCCAAAGTCAATCATAGACAAACTCATTCCCAGGCCAATAACTTTTAAAGTTCTGACTCTTTTTCTATACAAAGATGATAAAATTGTCTCCTAGAGATATGGTTGTGATACAGTAGTTCAGGGGTAAGAAGGGGATGTTTTTAAAGCTGACGCTTCTAATATAACTGGTGTAGAAGGTATTACTTGAAGTGGAAGGTGCTGTACTTTAAAAATATTGTAGAAGACTCAAAGAGAGAAGATAAAAAAAGGAGAATGGTGGAATAACCCTAAAGTAGAGCCTAAAAAAAATCACTCGAAGTCGGTGTCAGAAAGAAAGGTTTGTGAATTCCTGAAGCTGGTAAAACATAGTGAGTATTTAGTTGTTAAATAGTTGAATAAAATGCCAGCTCAAATCTCATTACTATCACTGCTATTAAACTCAGAGCCACACCAAAACGTCCTGCTGAAAGTGTTGAATCAGGCATACGAGGCACATAATGTATCTGTTGAATATGTAAATCACTTGGCTGGAAATCTAGTTATGCTGAATCATATTTCGTTCAGCGATGATGAAATTCTCTTAGAGGAAAAGAGAAATGCCAAGGCTCTGCATATCACGATTAAATGCAAGAACCATATCATAGCTAAGATCCTTATCAATAATGGCTCTACTATCAATGTCATGCCTATGTCAACTTTGGTGAGGCTACCCATTGATTACTCTTATATGAAGGACAGTCAGATTATTGTGAGAGCTTTTAATAGGACCAGAAGAGAAGTTCTGAAGAATATTAAGATGCCTTTAGAAATTGGGCCATGCACTTTTAATGTGAAATTTTAAGTGATGGATATTTTTTTCATCCTATAGTTGTCTATTGAAAAGGTCATGGATTCACATGACAGGAGCTGTGCCCTCTACTTTGCACCAAAAGATCAAGTTTAATGTAGAAGGCCAATTAGTGGTGGTAGTTGGAAAGGAAGACATGCTAGTGACCCGATCATTGAATACTCCATATATAGAGGCTACCGAAGAAGCATTAGAATGCTCCTATCGATCTTTTGAATTGGTTAATTTTATAGGTAAAATATTTAAAAATCAACCTTTTTAAGGATAGTGTGAGCCAAGTCATCAACAAGGGCTGGCATCCAGGATTAAGGCTGGGCAAGAACTTGCAGGGAATAAAGGAACCCCCAACGATGATAGACAATAGCGACAGGTTAGGCCTAAGCTATGAGATGGTAGAATGGGAGATCAAGAGAAGGCCAGCAGGAAAGACAATAAGACTAATGGTTATCCTACACTTGTATGAGACTTTTAGACCTGAAAGATTCATGTATCCAGATACAAGAAAAAATATGGAAAACATTTTTGCCCAGTTAACTATTGATGCTATTGAAGATGAATGAGAGATTAATCAAGAATGATGGGTTTGCCTTTGTCCTCTAGATTATGAGCTGAATAATTAGAGTGCAATCGAGATACTTATGACTTTTGAAACTAATACAATGTAATTATAATATCCCAATAGCTATTGCCCAAGGCATTGGGGTGATCTTTTTTGTTTGGGCCATTTATCTTTTATTATTTTTAATAAAAATTAAGAAAGATGCATTTTCATTCATTTCTTCTTATGTCTTCATTATTTTCATCTTTCCAAACACATCTTGCCAACATATCTCATTTCATTCAATTTCAGGTCTTTAAATGAACATGAAGATAATTATGATAACAATCAAAAGGTTAGTTTTGAAAATTCAATTAACACTGATGAACTTGACAATGAAGAGAATTCTGAGGAATATGTTATGTCTCCGGACCTAATGAGATTGATTGAACAAGAAAACAAGCCAATTGAACCTCATCAGGAGATAGTTAACTTAGTGAATCTAGGAAATGAAGAGAATAAGAAGGATGTCAGAATTGACATTTCACTTTCATCAGAAGATAGACAACGTTTGGCAGACCTACTTCTAAAATTCGTAAATGTATTTGCTTGGTCTTACCAGAATATGTCAGGGCTGAGCACGGAGATAGTGGAGCACAGATTGCCCTTAAAGCTGGAATGTAAGTCAGTTCAATAGAAGCTGAGACGAATGAAGCCTGAAATGCTACTAAAGATCAAAGAAGAGGTGAAAAAATAATTTGATGTAGGTTTTCTATAAGTGGTCAAGTATCCAGAGTGGGTAGCCAATATAGTACCCGTTTGTAAGAAAGATGGAAAGGTATGAATGTGTGTAGACTATCGTGATTTGAATAAGGCTAGTCCAAATGATAACTTTTTTTACCTCATATCGACACACTGGTAGATAATATGGCTAGGCATTCAATTTTTCTCCTTTATGGATGGTTTTTCAGGGTATAATCAAATAAAAATGGCTGCAGATGATATGAAAAAGACTATTTTCGTGACTATGTAGGAAACTTTTTGCTACAAGGTCATACCTTTTAGGTTAAAGAATGCTAGGGTAACATATCAAAGGGCCATGGTAACACTCTTCCATGATATAATGCACAAAGAGATCGAGATATATGTAGATGATATGATTGTAAAATTGTGTGAGGATGAAGTTCATGTCACCAGCCTCATAAAGTTATTTGAGAGATTGAGAATATTTCAGCTCAAATTAAACCCAGCCAAGTGCACATTTGAGATAAAGTCAGGGAAGTTACTAGGCTTTACGGTCAGTGAAAGAGGAATTGAAGTCGATCCAGATAAGATACGGGCCATTCAAAATTTGTCACCTCCTAGCACACCAAAGAAAGTTCGAGGTTTTCTAAGGAGATTGAAATATATTTCTCGATTTATCTCGCAGCTTACTTATAAATGTGATCCTATATTTAAGCTTCTTCACGAGAATAATCTTGGAAAATGGAATGAAGAATGTCAAGAGGCGTTTGATAAAATTAAGCAATACTTGTCGAACCCTCCAGTGTTGATGCCACTTATTCTAGGGAAACCTTTAATTCTATACTTAACAGTATGTGAAAATTTAATGAGATGTGTGCTGGGGTAACAAGATGAGTTTAGCTGAAAAGAGAGAGCTATTTACTATCTGAGTAAAAAGTTCATAGAGTACGAATCCAAGTATTCTTCATTGGAAAAAATTTATTATGCATTAGCGTGGGCTGTCAAAACACTCAGACAATACATGCTCTATCATACCACATGGCTCATAGCAAAATTGGATCCAATTAAATATATCTTCGAGAAGCCTTTTTTGTCTGAAAGAATTGCTAGATGGTAAGTAATGCTCTCGAAATATGATATTATATACGTGAGCCAAAAAGTAATAAAAGGAGGCGCTATAACGGAGTTTCTTGCAGATCGTGCTACTGAAAAATATGAGCGAATGAAGTGAAAATTCCCTGATAAAGACCTAATGACTATTTTTCAACTGGAGAAAGAGGAGCATGGAGAAAAATGTTGAAGAATGTACTTTGATGGAGCTATCAATGCCTTGAGGCATGGAATTGAGGTAATTCTGATTTCTTCAAAAGAATAATATTGCCCTGTAACAGCAATGTTAAATTTCAATTGCACAAATAACATTGTTGAATATGAGGCATGTGTCATGGGCTTGCAAGCTGCTATAGATAGAAGAGTGAGAGCATTAAAAGTGTTCGGAGACTCAGCTCTAGTTATTTATCAATTGAAAGGGGAATGGGAGACGAGAGATTCAAAACTCATTCTATATCATAAGTATATTTTATAATTGATAAAATAATTTAAAGATGTCCAGTTTGATCATTTACCTCGAGAAAAGAATCTGATTGCTGATGCATTGGCTACTTTAGCTGTAATGATTTGAATTAATGACAATACTGACATTCAACCCATCAAGCTAGATGTTAAAGATATGCCAGCTTATTGCTCTAATGTAGAAGAGAAAAAAAATGGAAAACCTTGGTATTATGATATCCTATAGTATATTAAAGATTAGTAGTATCCAGTTTAAGTAACAAAAAATGAAAAAAAGGGTCATCCAAAGATTAGTTATGAGCTTTTTTTTGAATGGGAATGTTTTGTACAAAAGAAGTCAGGATCAAGTATTACTAAGGTGTGTAAGTAAAGCTGAAGCAAAAAAAATCATTGAAGAGGTGCATGATGGAATATGTGGGGCACATACCAGTGAACATATGATGGTGAGATAGATCATGAGAGCAAGGTATTACTAGTTGACAATGAAGAGTGATTGTATTGATTATGCTCGTAAATGCTAGATATATGCTGATAAGATCCATGCTCCACCATCTGTTTTACATGTTATGGTACCACCCTGACCATTCTCAATGTGAGACATGGATGTCATTGGTTATATCAACCCAAAAGCTTCTAATGGGCACATATTCATTTTTGTGATGATAGATTACTTCATAAAATGGGTAGAGGCAGCATCGTATGCAAGTGTAACACGAGTTATGATTTACAAGTTCATAAAGAGAGAGAGATCATCTATAGATATGAACTTTTGGAGAGAATTATTTCAGACAATACCAAGAATCTAAATAGTAAAATGATGCAAAAAATATGTGCTCAATATAAGATCAAGTATCATAACTTGACACTATACCGTCCGAAAATAAATGGGGCAATTGAGGCAGCCAACAAGAACATAAAAAAGATTCTGAAGAAGATGACCAAGACTTATAAAGATTGGCATGAGAAGTTACCATTTGCACTGTATGCATATCGAACATCAATGCGCACCTCTACTAGAGCAACCTTATTTTTTTTAGTTTATGGGATAGAAGCTGTACTACCAGTGGAAGTGGAGATCCCCTCTTTAAAGGTTTTAAAAGAAGTTGAGTTGGAAAAAGCTAAATGGATTTGAGAACGCTATGAACAGTTAAATTTCATATAAAAAAAGAGATTGATTGCACTATGCCATGGTCAGTTATATCAAAAAAGAATGATGAGGGCTCATGATAAGAAGATTCGATCCCGTTGCTTTCGAGAAGAAGAGTTGGTCTTGAAGAGAATCCTTTCAATTCAGGACGATAGTAGAGAAAAATAGACTCCGAATTGAGAAGGACCGTATGTAGTGAGACAGACTTTTTCGGGTGAAGCGCTAATACTGACTAAGATGGATGAAAATAATTTACCACATCCTATAAATTCTAATGCTGTGAAAAAATACTATGCTTGAAATAAAAAAATGAAAAAATGAAAAGAAAAAAAAGAAAAAAAGAAAAAAAAGTGAATGAAAAAGGAGGACTCAAGGCAAAAACCCTAAAAGGGCGGTTTGAGTCATAGGAGATTTGTCTAAGTTGAAAATCTGAAAAGGCAGCTTAGATAAAGAGAATATAGCATCAAATTTAAAAATTCATTGGCATGGAGACTAGCAAATTCGGAAGAGCTCCAAGTTGTTAAATATATCAGAGGGTTGGGTTTTCAGAAAAACCTTGAGATATGTTATCATTATTATCCAATTGGTTATTTTTGGGCTTTGTCCCTACACTTATCCTTGTAATTCTTTCTTGGCCAAAGTTTGCTAGCATTTTGCTAATAAAATATATTTTATTTCACTCTTTATGTCTTTTTTTTTGTGACTATTTCTCAACCATTCATATTCTTTTCTTCCTAATACCCTACAATGAAAGAAATGTACAAATGCATTATTACTTTTTGAGTTTGAAATAATGATTGATAAATGAATAACAGCATGAAAGATTTTTGCATTACATTGAATAAGTCAAGAGTGATAAAGGCATAATCGAGATGTTCAGTTCTAGATAAGGATATTGAATTTGGAAAGAGATTTCTTACAGAAAGAATGTGAGTGGAAGAGACAATTAAGAGCTACACTGGCTCGATCTTAGAAGAGCAACATAATCTAGTTTTTAAAGAATTAAAGGGTTTGATGCCCAGGAAAAGAGTTTGAGAAACTTGAGTACCACAATTGAATAGGAGTTAATTAGCCGACATTTGCATAACATACATTGAATTTCATATGCATTGCATAGCATATACTATATAAATTCAAGAAGCAGGAGTATTCCAAAATCTCACATAGAGAAGACAGATGTGAAGACATTTTCAAATTTGAGAAAAAGCCTGTCAGGTGAGTTTCTAATCCTTGAAATATGATGTCTCTCGGCATCAGGGTTGATTTATAAGACCTTTGGGCATAATCCCCTAAAATTCCTTCAAACCCGATTTTCCACTCCTTTGGACATGATTGTCAAGGAGTCATTTACTTTTCAAAGTCGTTGAGCCTTTGATTAGAGGAGCCTTGTTTATTTTTCAAAGTCATTGAGCCTCTGATTAGAGAAGCTTTGTTTATTTTTCCAAAGTCGTTGAGCCTCTGATTAGAGGAGCGTTGTTTATTTTTTAAAGTCGTTGAGCCTCTGATTAGAGGAGCCATTTATTTTTCAAAAGTCATCGAGCTTCTGATTAGATGAGCCTTGTTTATTTTTCAAAGTCGTTGAGCCTCTGATTAGAAGAGTCTTATTTATTTTTCCAAAGTCGTTGAGCCTCTAATTAGATGAGCTTTGTTTATTTTTCAAAGTCATTGATCCTCTGATTAGAGGAGCTGTTTATTTTTCAAAGTCGTTGAGCCTTTGATTAAAGGAATCGTTTATTTTTCAAAGTCGTTGAGCCTCTGATTAGAGGAGCCGTTTATCTTTCAAAGTCGTTGAGCTTCTGATTAGAGGAGCTTTGTTTAGCTTTTCAAAGTCGTTGAGCCTTTGATTAGAGGAGCTTTGTTTATATTTCCAAAGTCGTTGAGCATTCGATTAGAGGAGCTTTTTTTATCTTTTCAAAGTCGTTGAGCCTCTGATTAGAGGAGCTTTATTTATCTTTCAAAGTCGTTGAGCCTCTGATTAGAGGAGCATTTGTTTATGTTTTTCAAAGTTGTTGAGCCTCTGCTTATAAGAGTTTTGATCAAATTTTAAACACAAAAAAATGAAAAAAAAAGGTCGAGTTGAGTCTTGAATGGGTGTCTACGTCTTTGCGCAATTTCTGTTTCACAAAAAATGTACAAAGAGAGACGCGATTCAATCATGTTATTTACTAATATATCAAATAAATAATTTTCATATGTATTTATTTAATTTTTAGTTATTAATTAATTAATTAATTATATAATTATACAAATTTATTTATTATATTTAATTTTAAAATCAAAATCAAAATAAAAAGAAACTAAAGTTAAGTTTCATAAACATTTTCATCCCTATTATAATGCTAAAATCTACAAGAAATAACACTATTAGTGATGAAACTTTACATCGCTAATAGTGGTATTAGCGATGAAATATTTTTAAGACAAAATATCCATCATTAAAAATGATAAAAAGGTTTGTAATTGTTGATAGTATTTTGTCCCTAATACAATAATACTATTATTTTTAATGATGAAAAGTTTTGTCGCTAAAATTTTATTTGCAACAAAATTATTTTTTTTATTTTCAAAAAATAAAAATATTCTGTCGATAATGGGTATTAATGACAAATTCTTTGTCAGTAATAATTTGTATATTTTGTCAATAAAAGGCATTAGCAATGAATTTTACTTTGCTAAGGTTTTTTTAATTTTATATTTTTAAATTGTGTCGCTAAAACTTTTTCATGACAGAATTTTTCATTGTTAATTATTTTTTAATAAATTTTAGTAGAAAATTTTAGATAAATTTCTATCGCTAAAGACTTTTAATGATGCAAATTTTATTGCTAAAAGGCAAAATTTAATAATTTCCACATTAAGCCCTATTTCAAAAGACAAAACCTATCATAAATGATCGATCATTCCCTCTAAATGATCAATCCTTCAAGGTTTTTGGCCTAATTTTACATTTCAAAACTTATTGAAATCATCCATATAGATCAAAATACACCTATATTATACCATAATTCAATATTTAATTCATTTTGATAAAATCTACTAATAATGCCTATATACACAAATAAGAAATTCATAGTTTGCATCAAATTTATTATAATGCTCCATAAATATCTATGAGATTCATAAACATTCAACAATAAATTCAGTATCATCCAAATAAATCCATCATCCTTAAATAATAACATCCAACAATAAAAGTTAATGTCACTAAGGACTACCTCCCTATCTATATTATCCCAAAGGTTCGACTCTAGAAGATTGGCTCTAAGAAAGGAATAAGCACTAAACATCTAGGTGAGCTTCTATAACCATTCTAGCATATGGATTTTCTATTTCTACTTGAGACATTAAATCAAATTCTTAATCTCTACTTCTTGATAATTAATGTTCAACTTCTCCGTTAAGGTACCAATTCGTGTAACCAATAAAGGTCCTTATGCACATCATCTACTCACTAGAACGTTTAGTTTGACATTTGTTACAAGGTCACTGAATTTTATTTCTACTAACAAAATTCATTTGAGAAAATGCAAAATTAATAAACTCTTCAACTCATTCCAAGATCTTAGTAGTAAAAACTCATTTGTAGCTAACCAATTATACATCTAACTTCTATCCTTATCCACTTTTAAATCTAATTGAATTTCAAAAAGTTCATAAGCACATAATTAAATATATAACCTAATTAAATTAAACATTAATTCTTAAAATTCCATAAATTCAACTAAATACAACAAATTTTCAATTTTCATAATAATTTCCTAATTTTTATAATAATTTCATAAATTCACAAGTTCCACAATTCCTCAAATTCAACATAATCACACAATATCCATAATAAAGCCACATACCAATTTCAAAAATTTAGTATCAATTTCACAAAATCGGTATCAATTTAAAAAATTCTACAATTTTGCACCAATTTCACAAATTTAGCACTGATTTCATAATTTTCATAATAATTTCACATCAATTTCATAATATTAAAAAATTACCCTATAAACCCTAAACCCTACTATTTTTAAAAATTTAAAATTTAATAGAAAAAATTGTTACCTAAGTGATGTTGAACCGAAACCAATATCTTTTACAAACATTAACCTCCAAAATTTAAAATAAAATATTAATTTTTAAAAAATCTAGAAAAAAAATTAGCTAAAATAAAACAAAAAATCTAACCTAAATCCCTAAATTTAAACAATTCACATATACGTATCAAGCACATTATGGGTTATACTAGTGTTTAGGAGTTATAAATAGCTAGAGAAGGTTGAAAGAAAATATTCTAGTGAAAGAGATTGGCAGTGGGGCTAATGGTTTCGCTAAAAAGAGAGGAGAAAAGAAAGTTTTTTTAAGGGAAAAATTTATGGCAAAGGACATTAACAGTTACAACTACTAGTAGGATCTGGCATGGGGGTGACAAGGAAGCTTTTTAGCAGTTGGAGGCTTGGGCCATTGTTGGAGTTGGTTGGGGCATTGTTGGTTCATTAGAGGGAAAGAGGGTCGGGAAAAAAAGATATAGAAAAAAGAAAAGAGGGAGGAGAGAGAAGAAACAAAAAAAAAGAGATGAGGTATGAAAGAGAAGAAAGTGAGGGGTTTTATTATTTAAGGGACTTTAACTGCAAGCCACTAGCGATGAAATTTTGTTGTTAATTCCAATTAATTCAAAAAATAGAATAATTAAATAAAATTAATTATAAAATTATAAAATTAATTTTTTAATTAAAAATAATTTTTTTGGGAAATTTAATGTTTAACGATAAAATTTTTTCTTTACAAATTTCATTGGTATTGTGACATTTAATGATGAAATTCCATTGCTAATTTTGTTCCTAAATTTGATGGGTTTATCAGACTTTTTGGCACCAAAGAATAGTGATGGATTCAATTTTTGTTGCTAAATTTGGCTTTCATTAATGGAAATTTGTTGGTAATTTCATCAATAAAAGCTTTTTTTTTTCACAAAATTTATCTCTATTAGAAGTTATTAGCGATAAAAAAATGGATCATTAAAAATGTTATTGATTCTCTATTTTCTTGTAGTGAAAGTCAAAAAAGAATGTGAAATCAAAAATGGAAAAAAAGGTATGGTGAGAGGGCGATCTCCACTAAAGCTTATTTTTATTCAACTTCTCGTATTAATGGATGTAAATGCACTAATATCTTGTCACCTAAATGCATAATATGGTGCAAAATGGGATAAAAAATTTAATTCACGTCATCCTAGAGTTACAATAAGGTTTGGGCTTATAAACCTCACTCGTACATGCAAAGAAAAGTGCAATAGAAACTACAATCTTACATATATATTATTGTTTGGCTAGACTAGGCAATTAGTGTACTCGTGTCATATAAAATATTAACAATTCATTTATTCTACTATGTTTTACACAAAAATTATGTGTTATAATTTTTGTCAACATGAAAACATGAAATACATTTTTGGTTTTGTTAAATCCATAAATAATTTTTGCTAAAATGTTAAACCATATTAGTTTCGTGTCTTTTTTTGCATCATTTTATGTCGTGTCACTATGTCATGTCATGTTTTAATTTGTTAGATCTATGTCTAGCTTATATTTGCGTAAACACCTATTAAAATGGACATAAATGGCTTTTTTGTTTGTTGATGATATTTTTATCTTTTTTCATGATTTTTTTTTGTATTTGAAATTCATATTTTCAATTCTTTTAAATTAAAAGATAAAATAAAATAAAATTACAAAATTTATTCAAAAATAACAAGAAAATTAAAACTAAAAAAAACATAAAAAAATAAATTCAAATATATTTGGATGAAAAATACTTGAAGGAAAAAACAACCTTTATAACCTAAAAAACACAAAGCTAGGTCTATATCATATTAAATTATCCACCAAGTAGGAATTTAAAAATTTTACTAAAAACAAATTAAATTTGTATAAGAGCATAATAAAAAAATCTATAAAATCCACACAAGCAGCCATTATCAACACAAACATCATTTACAAATTCTAAGCATAACCAACATTTTCAAACCATCAAACACAATTCCAAAATCACAAAAAAAAAAAAATCAATTAAAAAACCCAAAAAACTACAAAATCACAAAAAAACTTAAATAAACCATAAAAGTTAAAAAAAAAAAATTTCTTAAGAAAAATTCAATAAAAGTGAAAAATAAAAAAATGGAACAAATGAATAAGGGAGTTTCATACTTTTAAGAGAATAAAGAAAGTCATTTCTGGTGGCAATAATGGTGACGGTGGAAGGAAGACAATTGTGAGAGAGAATAATATCTAGAAATAAGAGAGATTTCTTAAAAAAAAAAAAAGACAAATAGACAAATAACAACAAAAAAAAGGAAAAACATCGGCAATGACGATCGATGATGGTAGTTGACAAGTTGATGGTATGATCATCTAATAGAGAAAATAAGAGGAGTAAATGAAGAAATCTTAAGGAACATAAGTGGGTGTGGGTTTTAACCTTGCCATCCCTTATCCCCCTTTAATCTAACTAACTAAAAAAAATTAGGATTTTTTTAAAATTTAAATAGAACCAAAAACATGTATTTTAAGGAAAGAAAATTAAAAAAAGAAAAGAAAAGGGAAGTGAGCCTTCTTGCTTCCAATTTGGGTGTTATTTAACTAAAAACAATAAGTCCAAGACCAAGCTCAAATTCAACTAAGAAAAAGAATTTTTAATTTTTTTAAGTATATTTACTTCCATTTTTTGCGTTCTTTAATTATGTATTTTTATTTTATTGTTTCATTAACTTATTTAAGTATTTTATGAAAAATTACATTCATAAAAAATAGATTAAAAATGTACAATTTAAAATTCCAATGATGAAATTTTGATTAAAAATGACAATTTTTGCATAAATTTTCAAGTGAAAAGTAATAATGGATAAATATAAAAATTAAAATAAAATAAGAATTCTTCTTTTTTTTTTTTTTTTTTTAACTCACAAAACTTCTCACATTCTTTTTATTTATGTCAAAATAAAATGTAAAATGAATTTCAAGAAAATTCAGAGTGGCATTCAATTTTTTTTTAAGAGAACACTTTTCAATTTTCTTATATTTAAAAAATTATGATTTCAAATAATTAAAATTTTTTTTTGGATAGGATATAAGTATGCTGTCAATCAATTGATTTTTAATTAAAAATTTTAAATTTAAATCTTAGAATGAGTTACATATATTATAATATTTAACAAAAAATTTGTAAGTGACATAGATTTGATATATATATTTAGTATTCAAATGATTAAATAATTTAATTATTAAATTTTATTAAATTACAAAAGACAAAAAAAATAAAATTTTAGTTCTTCTTGAAATTTTTCGCAACGCAGAGCGATAGATACTTACCGGTAAATTCTAAAACTTATATATTTTTGAACTTGTATGTACGAAGGAGACCACATACAAAATTGCATCATCTGTAATAAATTCATCCATCGAAGAAGAGGATGCAAAGGGTTCAAACTTAAAATTTAAAATTTTTACCCCAAACTTCATTTTCCAACTACCTAAACTATATTTAAAAACTCATATTTATAGCTAATCTTAAGTGTAATTGTCACAGACTTAAGGATGAGTCATGAATCTCACATCGAATATAAAAAGAGGGTCATTGAGGTATAAAATGATTTACACCATTTTTTTTTTGTGAGTCACCTTTTGTAGGACAAAATCTTGAGACCAGGAAGTCAGAGCGGACAATACCTCACAAGGGTATGAATTGTGATAGGTAGGTTGATATGAGACGTCGGATGAGTGGATGTTTAGGTTCTAGAGCCGCACGAGTCAGAGCTTAAGTCTCGATCTATGACAGTAGCTACTTCTCTCTTATGCTTTTATCTTTTTTTTTTAAATAGATAAATTATATAATTTTTTAAATCAAAGTAAAATATGTCATATCTAATAATTTAAGACAGATGATTACAGATCACACATTCGATATAACTCTAACAAATAATTATTGATAAGATTCGAATCTAAAATTTTATATATATAAAAAAATATAATTAATTAAACTAATAATTTATTATGCTTTTATCGATCCATTTACATTTAATTTTGTTGAAATGACATATTTGATTTAAAACCCAATATCTACACCTACTTTTATATCATGCTTTTATCGATTCATTTATATTGAGCCTTGGCCTGGGCTATTAGCGGGGATAACTCCTTTCCTTTGTCTTTAGTCTCTGACCCAATCATTTGAATATTTAATCAGATAGTATGTGGTACGGGTTCACTGTCCTTGGATGTGTATTTTATTATTATTACACTATAAATCATGCTTATTAATTTTCACACTTCATCACATCAATTACCTATAGTCATGATTTATTCACAACAAAAGTAATCTATGTTGAATGCATGCTTCTACGGACTTTTTATTTTGGGATTTTATTAAAATTTTAATTAGTCTGATTTCATGCACTTATATTTTTTTGTTTTAATAAAAATAAGGAGTTAGAATTCATTATTTTTAGGGAAATGATAAAAATTAAAATTTTTTAAATTTATGAAAAGTTAATTAAACCCCCCCCCCCCAAAAAAAAAAAAAAGCTAGAGCTGATCATACAGTCTAGTCAATTTTTTTCAATCAATTAATTTTTAAAAATTAATTTAATTGATTTAATTTGAGAATAGTAAAATTTACCAATCAAGATATAAGTAATTGAAATTAATCAAATCATTTAATTTAATTAATTATTAGTTTTTTCAATTATGTCAGAGTTGCTTCGGGATACCAAATAACAAGATTCTACTGGAACTGATGCAGGAAATGAAGAGAGTCGCAAGACCATTGCTTGACCTCCCATAAAAATTAAAAAAAAAAAAGCAATGAAGATGTCATTGCCACCAGTGGCTCCATGACTCCCAGTCCGAACTCCCCCCCCCCCCGGCCGCCCTTTAATCCTTTATGAAACCTTGGGTCTCAATGACATGGCTTCCTCCCAAGCTGCTCATAACTTTTGTTCTCAATTGAATGCCACACCTTCAGAAAGACGCTCTTTTTCTTCACTTACCTTTTAAGATTTTTCATATTCTATCTTTGTTTCTATGGGATTGTAGTAGAGAAGAAATTAAAAGGGATTCATGAAGAAACAAGAGAAGAAGGGTAGAATCAATCGCAAATTAGAAATTGAAGAAAAAAGATGAGAGGTACTAGAAGCAATGAGGAAAGGAAGAAAAAAAAATTTGGGGGGTTAGGGTTTTAACGTGGTAAAAAAAGAGTGCGTATAACTTAAGATTAAAAATCATTAAGATATATGAATTATTTTAAATATTTAATTTTTATCGATTTTCTTATTCAAATTGATTATCATTTACACGTACCGACAACTAATCGAATAATCCGTTTAAATCAAAATATAAACGAAATTTAAATCAAAATTGAAATAATTAAACTGATTTTATCTAGTTAAATCGGTTAGGATCCAATTTTTTCATTGTAATCTAAATATGCTCTCTCCGAGTGGGAGCCCAGAGCACGAAGGGTGGACTGAGCATTTAAAAAAAAAAAAAAAGGATAAAAATTATTAAGCAATGTTAAATGAAGAGTTGCTAACCCAGTTATTTGATAGGCCCAACCCAACCCAAGAATTATAAAATTATAAAAAAATTAAAATTGTCCAAGCAATAAACGTATAATATAAGCGGGCAATCTTTGACGCACCAGCTGGTGGTCCCAATGCTGACGTGGAGAACTATGTATGATCACAGAATACGTTCAGTACCCTCCCGCAGTAACACACATCAACACCACGGCATCTCTCTCTCTCTCTGGCTTTTCTAGTTGGAGCTTTTGCCTCATCTCAACTCTCTCTTCCTTTTCCTCTCCAAATTTTCTCAATTCGATCAAATATAATAACAACCTTCTCCGTTTCGTTTTCATTTTGTTTTTCGAATTTCTTCGATGAATCTATAATTCCTCGATTTCTCTGTTAACCTGTTTTGGTTAGTGAGAGTGGTTGCTGTGAGACTCCCATGGCGATTTAAGAGGACACTGAGAACTGCAGGAGTAGAGCTGTGGACTTGCTGGCCCATGTAAATCCTCGGCATCACAGGCAAAAGCTGGACGCTTACAACGAGGTGCTTAAGCGTATCCAGGATCTAATTATGAGGAAGCTAATCTGCCTGGCTTTGATGATCAGCTCTGGCTTCATTTCAATCGACTACCTGCTCGGTACTAACTCTAACACTTTATTTCTGATTTCTTCGTTGTAGGATCTTTGAATAAAGATTCTACAACTGTCGGTCGGTTGAAGTAGAGATATGAAGATATTGAGATTTTATTATTTCATAATGTAAGATTTTTGTTTTGTCCATATTCCTATTTGAAATTGATATTAATTAGGGGATGAAAACTTTTTATTAAGCTGTTCAAAATTTTCATTTATTTTTTCAAGAAGAGGTTCACCCATCAATTTTTGAATTTCTCATATTTAGATAAATCTTTCTCTTTAATAAATCCCTAATAAACTGCTAATACTAAAATGAATATAGTAAAAATATTGATTTTTTTTTATAAAATCAATAAATTTTAATTTAATAGAAGCAGGGAATTATTTTATGAAGTGGAAAAAAATTTTGTACAACTATTTGGCCTACTAATCCAATTTTCATACTTGTTATATCGAATGGTTCATGATCAAATCTGAATTTTATTTTTGAAAATGGTTCTTCTATTCTAGTATTTTCAAGATATATCATATAATTGTCTTCTTGAAAATTATAATTTACAAAATTTTCTTGTAGTAGTTTTTATTTTTCAAGAAGAATAGTGCTATTTATTCTTTGAAATATCTCTTTGGGTAAGAGAATTGCAGCTTTTTCAAACTTTAAAATTTTCTTTAATTTTAATATTTTAGAAGAAAAATTTTGCTTCTCAAAGAATTCACAAAGTTCTAAGAGATTGTTTATCTCTTTAAGGGAGAATTGATTTTCATCAATAGCAAAAAAGTTTGGATCTTATTCTTTTAGCAAGTTACTTGTACATAGTGTTTTGAATATAAGTTCTTGAAATCGAGCTTGTTATTCAGCTTGATTAGCTAAAACTTGTGCTAATTTTGTTATGTTTCTTCTAAAATTAGTTTTGCTTTTAGATATATGGGCTTTCATACATTATTAAGTAGATTATATAATTCAAGAGTAAGCCTGGATTATAAAAATATTATAAAAATTATTCCAATACCGAGAATGTTAGCTTTTTAGGTGAGATGGTAATCCAAGAGGGTGGGTGAATTGGATTTTTCCAAATTTTTTCCAAACAATAATTTCAAAATAATTGAATGGAAATTAAAACCAATATCAAAATATGATGCAAATAACAATAAATTGATATATCTAGGAGTATATATAATCAACAATGAAAATAAAGAGATAGGGATAGAGAAATCAAACACAAAAATTTATAAAGGTTCGGTCTTTCTCCATAAGGTACCTAGGTCTTCTCTTCTTGGTTGTCCACACCAAGACTTCAATTCACTAATCTTGAATTGAAAATACAATCCTATCTTTTTCTTTCTAAGGCTTAAGATAGAAACCTCTACTTTCTAGAGTATTTTACCCAATCTCATTGCATAGCTCTCAAGAGGATACCTCACCTCTTATTCTCTTCCAACCTTGTATATGAAAGGTAATTTTGCAAACAATAGAACAACCTCTCTGAGGCTAAGTGTTTGCTAAGTTTAAGTACAAGAAAATGATGAATGAACAACAAATATGATTTGGATACAATAAATACAAAGATATAGACTTTAAAGCTCTAAAACTTTTGATTTCTTTGAGAGAATGAAAATATAGCTTGTTGGTTCTTGCTCTTTTGAGTCATCAATCTTCTTGGTGTGTTAGAATGCTTAATATATAGAGAAATTGGGGAAATAGCTGTTGTAAATGCTTGGGAGAGGAAAATAGCCGTTGAAGCTTGATAAACTAGCCGTTGGAGCTTGATAAACTAGCCGTTGGAGTTGTTTCAGGGCCTACCCAATCGATCCCATCTATGAGGGGATCGATTGGTTCAAGTTTTGATGCCATTTTCTACTTGAAAAACACGACTCAATCGATCCCTTCTCTAAGGGGATCAATTGGTTCATGTTTTGGAAGCCATTTCACGTTTGAAAATATATGGCCTGATCGATCCCTTTATGTAAGGGATCGATCCTGTCAAAGGGGTGATCGACCCCCTACATAGGGTGATCGATCCCCTACATAAGGTGATTGATCCCTTCTTCAACCTGGAGCACAAAGATGCATTCTAGGTAAAAAATCAATCGATCCTTTCTTTGAGAGGATCGATCCTGTCAAAACTGGGTGGTTGTCTCCTGTTTTGTACTCTACTTACAAATTTGATCATATCTTGAGTTATAGAAATCCAAATCAAAAACCGTTTAAAGATTTAGAAACTAGATTTAAAGGGTTTTCTATCCATATAAAATTCATCACTTAATTCATTGTGTATGAAATATAGTGAATTTTCAAAATCATCCCTTGTGCAATTTTTAAACAACTGCAAAGTGTATAGTAAAAATTCAAAATCGTTTTTTAAAAAATTTAGATATTGATTTTGTTTAATCCATTAGAAAGTAGACTCAAAGAGCTTTCAAATCCTATAAAATTCAAATATTAAAGCTTTGTGAATTAGTACAGAAAAATAAAACAAGTTCAATGTTGGAAAACTTTGTTCACTTTAAAGATAACAATTGGACATTCATTTAAGCTCAAATAAAAAAATGTTTAAAGATACTTTTGATTTGAGAAATAAGAAAAGATAAAGAAATGTTTGTTTAAACTTTAAAAATCATATTATTTATTTAGTACCAAATTATTAATATTAAGAAAATGTATTAAATAAATCTTTTTCGAAATCTTGATCAAGCTTATTTAGCTTAATGTTTTATCATTTTAAAATAAAAATCAATTCAAGGTTAACAAAGAAGAATGGAACATCTGGAATAAAATCAGGACCAATTCTCCACAATCATTTAACTCGGATGATGATGAATTAATAAATCTTGATAATATCCAAGAAAGATAGGACAGCTTGCAAAATCAGCATCAACAATAAAGAAAACAACAAGTCAACAATTACTGCTAAAAAGGTAGATATATTCATTTCAGTATAAATTATTGTCATCTTTTTGTAAAAGTCAAAAGTTACTTTCATTATTGTTAAAAATAGGTATTAACAATTAGTTACTTACTCTATAAGTATTAATAATTTGTTACCTACTCTAACTAATGAGGGAAACATTTGTAGTATAAAGGTCGAGGGGATAAAAAGGAAAGATAGGGACTCATTTCTCCACTTTTCTTCTTTTTCTACTCTTTCTTTCTCTCCTATACATCTTTCTCTCACCTTTCTCACCCATAAATTATCTCTCATTTGTAATTGGTATCAAAGCCCTGTAAAAAAGTTTGTAAAGACTCTTGCATATCATAGACTGTACAAATCAGTATTTAGATATATATACTTTCTATTTGAGATCTCCAAATCCCAGTTATCATTGTAAGTATTTTTTTACTTTCATAGCTTTTAATTTTAAGCTTTATGTTTTAAAACCCATATATCTATTTACTATCTCTGTGCTGGTGTTGTGGCTTCGTTGTGGCCTTTAAATCTACCTTTAGAGATCTTTGAAAGGTATACAAATGATCTTAGGTACCGAGAACGTGGAGCAAGATATTTAAAACTGTGTTTGTTCAAAAAAACCTTATAATCATAGTTTGTATGTGGATTCTTAATTAGAAAATCATATATTGATAATTAGCCATAATGATTAGTAGATTTATCTACTACTTTTTTTAAAAAATTGTTTAATAAAGTTGATATATCAGAATCAAAAATAGAGAATTTAGGACAAGTGACTAATTTAGATTTTAAACAGTTATTAATAAATATTAATAAAAAATTAGAATTATTAGAAACTGATAAAAGTCAAATGACTTTGGACCCTTATATTATGGTAATGTTATTCTTACTCTCAATGATGATAAACCATCATTTTTTCAACCACGTGATTTTTCTAAAGCAGAAAAATTAAACTTTAAATCTTATAAGAGTTTTATAGAACACCTTAAGTATAAAATGAAAAAAACCATTGATCCAAAAGAGAGGATTGATTATTTGAATATGATAGAAGAACTATATGAAAAACACATAGAACTTTTTAAAAAGTTTATTTATCATTTTATGCTTAATTATAATACTAGTGATGAAAATAGGTTAGATGAAAAAGATAAAGGAAAAGATCAAATTTTAACTACTAATCCAGTAGTAAAAGATAAAACTAGTGGTATAGAATATTCACCCTTTGAAGAAGTAGATGAAGAAATAGATACTAAGCTTACACCTATGGAACTTAATCAACAAAAAGTTGATAGAAGAAGAAGAAAAGTGGAGAAGGGAGTCTTTATCTTTCCTTCTTATCCCCTCAGTCTTTATAATACAAATGTTTCCTCTTATTAATTAGAGTAGGTAACAAATTATTAATATCTATAGAGTATGTAACTAACTGTCAATACCTATTTTTAATAATAATAAAAGCAACTTTTGACTTTACAAAAGATTACAATAATTTATACTATAATGAATATATTTACATTTTTAAGAGCAATTGTTAACTTATTGTTTTCTTTATTCATCTTGTTGATGCTAATTTTACAGGCTATTCTATACTTCTTGGATAATATCAAGATTTATTAATTTTTCATCATTCGGGTTGAATGATTGTGGAGAACTGGTCTTGATTTTATTCTAGATGTTCTATCCTTCTTCGTATTGAAATAATAAATGTTGAGGATGGTCTATGTCTTCCATTTTTTATAAATGTTTCAAAAGATACACTACTTGTGGTTCAGTTGGTAGTAGTCTTTTTTCGTTGTAGGATCTTTGAATAAAGATTTTACGGCCGTCGGTTGAAACAGAGATCTGAGGATATTGAGATTTTATTATTACACAATACAAGTATTTTGCTTTCCATCATAGATATTTTTGTTTGGAATTGGTATTGATTAGATGATGAGAACTTCCTTAAAGCTTGATTAAGCTGTTCATAATTCTCATTGATTTTTTCAAGAAGAGGTCCTTCCTTCAATTTTGAAATTTTCCATTTTTGATAGGGTAGGATAAACCTTTCTTTTTGACAAATCCCTGGTAGGCTGGTAATGCTGAAATGAATATAGGAAATATATTTATCATTTTTTATGAAATCAATAAATTTTGATTTAATAAAAGCAGGGAATTGTTTTATCAAGTGGAAAGAAAAATTTTGTACAATTATTTGGCCTCCTAATCCAATTTTGATGCTTGTTATATCGAATGGTTCATGAAAAAAAGAATATTTTTTTTTTTCCATTAGTAACTCGGTGATATCATTTGATTACTTCTAACTTCGAAATTTGAATATTTTTGAAATATTTGAGAAAGATTAAAAGATTAATAATAGAAAATTCCAGTTAACTTTGTAATATCTTGATTGTATTATTGCTCCCTTTCCATCAAAAGAGATAAGAGCCGGTGAATCAGAAACGATTAATTAAGAAAGAATAAGAAAAAAGTTTTTATGGAGCATACATATCAATATTCATGGATCATACCTTTTGTGCCACTTCCAATTCCTATTTTAATAGGAATGGGACTCCTACTTTTTCCGACGGCAACAAAAAATCTTCGTCGTATGTGGGCTTTTCCCAATATTTTATTGTTAAGTATAGTTATGATTTTTTCGGTCGATCTGTCTATTCAGCAAATAAATAGAAGTTCTATCTATCAATATGGATGAGTCTAAATTTTATTTTTTGAAAAGGGCTTTCCTATTCCAGTATTTTCAAGATATATCATAGAATTTGTCTTTTTGAAAATTATAATCTGCAAATTGTTCTTGTAATAGTTTTTCTATTTCAAGAAGAATAGTGATATTTATTCTTTGAAATATCTCTTTGGGTAAGAAAATTGCAGCTTTTTCAAACATTAAAATTTTCTTTAATTTTAATATTTTAGAAGAAAATTTTTGTTTTTCAAAAAATTCACACAGTTCTATGAGATTGTTTATCTCTTCAAGGGAGTATTAATTTTCATCAATAGCAAAAAATTCTGGATCTTGCTCCTTTAGCAAGTTACTTGTATACATTGTTTTGAATACAATTTTTTGAAATCAAGCTTGTTGTTCAACTTGATTAGCTAAAACTTGTGCTAATTTTGTCATATTTCTTCTAAAATTAGTTTTGCTTTTAGATATACAGGGGTTTCATACATTATTAAGTAGATTATATAATTCAGGGGGTAAGTCTGGATTATAAAAATCTTTTATTTCAAGAGGAGGTTGCATTGGCTTAAGTAATTTCTTAGTTCTTTGAAGAATTTCAGAATACAAAATAGGTGTCCATTGGTTTGGATCCTGCGAAAATTGAGAATTGTTGGCAACTTGAATAGGTTCCATTACTGATTGTAATGAAAGTTGTGAGAAAGAAAAATATGTTTGAGGAGACTAAAGATATTTTGGATTAGGATAAGGGATAGGTGGTCTAAAAGGAGTAGGATACGATAATCCTGGATTAGGATTTTGAGAAGAAATCTTTTGTTTAGATTGCTTCTTTTGAATGATGATCCATTGTCCTTGTTGCTTAAGAGGTTTTTTGTTGCTATCTATCTGGTCTACTTAAAAAATCAGCAGGAACATTATTAGATCCTTTAATAAATTCAATAGAAAAATTATATTGGCATAAAAAATTAACAATCTAATCCTTCTAGTATTAGTTTCTAATTTTTTATTTTTTTAGAAGTCTTTAACTACTTGATTATCAGTTCTAATAATAAAATTTTTAGGTGCTAAACAAATATGAAATCTTGTTATTGCATTTTTTATTACTAGCAACTCTTTTGCAAAAATAATATATTTTATCTCATTAGGTTTAAATTTTCTTGAATTATATCTACAAATTAATTCTTGAGTATATACTTTTGATTTAATTACACATCCTCTGAAGCATCTGTTTCAAGAATGAGTAATTCTTTTGGTTTAAGAAGATATACTTTAGGTATAAATTTAAGATCTGAGTTTATTTGTTTAATAATATCAGAATCGTCTTTTGTCCAAGAAAAAGGTATATCATTTCTTAGTTTCTCTTGTAAAACTCTCTCTTTATTAGAGAGAGTTTTAATGAATTGTTTTCCATAATTGAGAAAACCTAGAAAACTTTGAAGTTGTTTTTTATCTTCCAATTGTTTTGGAAATTCTTTGATTTTTACTATAATATGATTTTGTAAAGTAAGAGCATATGAAGATAAATTTAATCCTAGAAATTCTATATTAGTTTTTACAAGCTCTATCTTTTTAGGGCTTAATATTATACCATGTTTTATAAATTCTTGAACTATAAGATTTAGGTGTTTCCTGTGCTTATTTAATATTTCAGAAAATATAAGTATATCATTAATATATACCATAAAAAAATCTTTATATTTCCCAAAAATGGTGTTGTCCATCTTTGAAAAATTTGTGGAGCATTACAAAGTCCAAAGGGCATGACTGTCCACTGATAATGGCCTTTTAGTGCATTGAAGGCTGTCAATGGGTTTGACTCTTTAGTTAGCATTATTTGCCAAAATCCTAATTTACAATCAAATTTACTAAAATATTTAGGATTTTTTGCTAAGTTTATTAACACATCTTTTCTAGGAATAAAATATCCATCAAATATTAAATTTTGATTAAGCCTTTTATAGTTGATTACCATTTTGGCTTTTTCTCCTTTTTGTTCAGCATAATTTCTAATCATAAATGCTAGACTTGAATGTGGACTAGTAGTGGGTTCTATAAGTCCTTTTTGTAAAAGTTCATTGATTTGTATATCAAATTCATCTCTATCTTGTTTAGTGTAGATCATTGGTTTTACTCTAATTATTTTCTTTGAATCAATAACTTTTAGACTACAAAAATGAAGACTTGTAGAGCATAATTTTAATGCTTCCTCACTAAAATTGTCAAAGAAAATTTTATATAACCAATGTGTTTCACTAATTGATTTAATTTTAATTTTATTGGTTTTAGGTCAAAAATTAGAATCACATATATGTTAATGATTTTTTACTAAAGGTATTTCTATAGATTCTTTATCTATAGTAAAAACAATATTATTGTTATTTAAACAGAAAGGTAAATAATTATACCTAATAACATATCATCCCCAATGGCTAGTTATTCAATTCCTCTATAAATTGGGCACTCCAACACACCAAGAAGATTGATGAACCAAGAGAGCAAGAGCCAACAAGTTATATTTTCATTTTCTCAAAGAATTAAGAGTTAGAGCTTAAAATTCATATCTTTTGTATTTGTTGTATCAAAATCATTGTTGTTGTTCATTCATCAAATTTCTTTGTCCTTCATTGGGCAAACACTCAACCTTGAGAGGTATTTTTTGTTTGCAAAAATCATTTGGGTTATCTTGTAAGTAAGAGGTGAGGTATCCTTTTGATATTGTAAAGGTAGAGGTTGCTATCTAAGCTTTAAGAAAAAGAGAGAGATTTAGTATAAGATAGGTTTGTATCTTTTAAGAGCTTTTTTTCAATTAGTGGATTGAGGTCTTGGTGTGGACAACCAAGAGAGAGGACGTAGGTGCCTTATGGAGAAGGATTGAACCTCTATAAATCCTTGTGTTTGATTTCTTTATCCTTATCTCTTTATTTTAATTATAGTTTATATTTGCTTATAGTTCATCAATTTATTGTTATTTGCATCATATTTTGATACTGATTTTAATTTTCATTCAATTATATTGAAATCTATTATTGGAAAAAAATTTAGAGTGATCTAATTCACCCTCTGTATACATAATTTATTTTTCACTATCATTGCAT
Organism: Durio zibethinus; assembly: GCF_047325235.1. Lineage (NCBI taxonomy): Eukaryota > Viridiplantae > Streptophyta > Magnoliopsida > Malvales > Malvaceae > Durio > Durio zibethinus. The sequence goes on from NC_143171.1 coordinate 10,182,902, forward strand.
TTAATTGTCTGTAGTCAATACACATCCTCCAAGTGCCATCCTTGTTCTTAACTAACAAACAAGGAGAAACAAAGGGGCTTTTGCTGGTTTGTGTGAGAGAGGAAGACAAGATTTCTACTATTTGCCTTTCAATCTCATTCTTCTAATAATGGTTGAATCTATAGGGTCTTAGGTTAACAGGTTAAGAGCATGGTTTCAAGGGTATGCTATGATCTTGCACTCTCTCTGGTGGTAATCCTGTAGGCTCCCTGAATATGTCCTCATAGGAAGCTATTATTGGCTCAAGCACAATTGATTTTTCCACATGATCACATTCCCCATTAATTATGAACATTTCCCCCTCATCTCAGGATCCTTGTAGGCTAGCTTCTGCAATTTATCTCCAGAAATAAGCTTCAGGCTAGCTTTATTGGATCACCTTTTAATGTAACTTTTTGTTCTTTTTTGAAACTCATTGACATGTCATTGAAATCAAATACAAGAGGACTATATTTCCTCATCCAATCAACTCCAAGCACCAAAACTCTTAGATTATGAGTAAATTTATGCCCTTGCATTATCCATTCAAGCTGTTTACATTTGGCTGTACTATACAACCTCTCACCATTAGCTACAGTTATAGCCAAAGGATTAGTACACGTTAACTCCACCCCATCCTTAGCCAATCTAGGAGTCACAAAATTGTGAGTACTTCAACTATCGATAAGTGTATTCAAAGGTTTCCCCTTCACATTCCCTTGTATTCTTAGCGTGTTGTATCCAATGTGACCTGTTAGAGCATTAATAGAGATTTCCAAATTACCATCCGCTTGGTCTACTTCATTGTGGATATCCTAACTATTGTCAACTAGTTCCGTATCATCCTTCTTTTTTTTCTAAAAATTCCTCCACCATGATGGAGTTCAACTGTTTGTTCTTGCAAATGTGGCTTGGAAAGAATTTTTCACCACATCTAAAGCATAGGTTCTGCAATCTTCTTTGCTTCAAGAGAGTTTGCTTTTGTGCAGTTGATATTGTGTTGGGGTTGACTTTATATGGTTGGGACCAGGGGTTATAAGGGTTCTTGAAAGGGGTATAGGTGTTATTGGTGGAACTGGGTTTAGTAGGAGATTTGTTTCTTTTTTATTCAACTTCCAAAGCTAGCTAATGTAACTTAGCTTGCCTATAGGCTGCTGCCAAAGTCCGAGGCTCGCTAGCCTTAACTCTTGTTTTGAGATCTTCCTTTAGGCCACTTATAAAACTGGGTACGCAATATAACTCATCCAAATGGGGTTATTCTGAAGCATGAATGGCTTGAGCTCTTCAAATTGCTCTTGATATTCTTCCATTGTGCTCTTTGAGTTAGCTTGTTGAACTCCTTAATCACATTTGAACAGGTCTTGTCACAAAATCTCTAGCAGAGATCATTAGAAAATTCCTACCATGTAAATCTTGGTTTTTGCATCAAGTATCCATCAAACCAGATTTTTACTCTACCAGCTAAATACATGGCAGCTATCTCTATTTTCTGATGATCTGACACTCCAAAAATGGTAAAATACCTCTAACATTTTCTTAACCATACTTTAGGATTCTCACCTTTGAATAATGGAAGTTCGATTTTTGGCCAAGGGTAAAAGCATTTAAGCTTAAAGGGTAGTTGGTCCCAGATGAAGCTTCAATATGTTTGCCTGCCATCACGTTATTGTGTATATTATTAAGGTTACTATCCTGCTGAAGTTTTGGTAGTAAGCCTAATCATCAGGCTTATAGCTAAACTTATTATATTCATCAATAACAGTTATCTATTCTTACCCTTCTTTTTGGTTTGCACCAACGAAGCCAAATGAGAACTACCAACATGCTCCTTTCCTCCTAGATTTGGCTGGGTTGTAGATGTAGATTCCTTTTTCTACAGTAAAGATTCTAACATCTTGGTCAAACTATTGTGATTCTTAGCCATCTTGATTTCGGACTCCTTTTTTTTATCTTCCCATAGTTTTGACATGGAGGTCTATGTTACCTTTATGTCCTTCAATTTCGTCAAGATACTTTGGACTTGTTCATGTAAGCTATTCAACCGAGTGCCTTCAACCATGGAGAGTTGTTTCCTACTCTTTCCCAACATTGATATGAGATCGCAAAAGGCACTGATACCAATTTGTCATGACTCAGTTGTGACTTGGTTAGGGGTTTAGAGATTAAGAAGAGAATAGAGGAGAATTGAAAAGACTAAAGAGAGAACAGAGAATGATTGAGGAGACGAAGAAGAGAATAGAGAGGGATTCAGAGGAGAAATTATCTTTCCATTCCTGAAAATCAGTTATAGCCATAAATTATTTAAATAAAGCTATTGTGGAACTGTGGTGCAAACTGTAAAAAATACAAATTTGCATAGTATTACTAGCCAATAGAGTAATAACTGACCCCAACCCCAATATATTAATAATTGACATAGCCATCTTCTGCCATAGTCTTACTCATGCCGCTATTGCTCTTTTCCATCAAGTTCATCACACTTGGTTTTATTCCACATGTTTCATCCTTCTTGGTATTGGAATAATAAATGTTGAGGATGGTCTATGTCTTCTATTTTTTATAGTTGGTGGCAATCTTTCTTCGTAGGATATTTGAATAAAGATTTTACGTCGGTTAAAGTAGAGACATGAGGATATTCGGATTTTATTATTTCATAATGCAAGTTTTTTGCTTTGTCCATCACAAATATTTATGTTTGGAATTGGTATTGATTAGGGTTTGACTGCTAATGATTGAAATGAAAAGTTTGAGATAAGATTCATGAATCTTACAATTGGTGCAAGATTCATAGTTATCCTCCCCTTCAAAAAAAAAAAATCATTTTGTCGTTTAACAAAAAAAAAAAGCCCAAATTAAACCAGCAAAAAAGTCGTGTAAAGGTGAGACTTTTGTTTGTCTTTTCCCATCTTTTTCATTATCCTTCACATTAGTCTAGTTAATGAAGTTCGAAGTTATTGGTATTATTTCTTTTTTTGAAATATTTAATACTTGAGCTTAAACTGAACTATGAGTTTTTCTCCCTTGATGTTTTGAGATTTCTGTTACTGTTGATAGATATGCATTGGATGTGAATGTGAAGTGGGCAGAAGATGTGCTAACACATAAAAGATTAGTTTATTTGGCTGAGGACCCTGCTAATTGTCCTGTTTTGAAGTTCGAATTGTGCAGCTAAACATCTCTGCATGTCTTCCAATTCTATTCTTTGTAACTTAGTAAGAAGGGATTTCTATTTACGACTTCAATTTTAATGTGGAATACCTTATTAGCATCATGATATCCTGGAGATCAATGTTATTTAGCTTTGACATGATTAGTGACTGATGTCTGTCAAGTTGCAATTTTGTGTGATTCTGGAATCTTCTGTAGGTCTTTCC